>NC_044058.1:30239140-30276640 GCF_902167405.1 Gadus morhua | reverse complement strand
GCTGGCTGTAATTAAAGGGGTCTACAGTGCCCACTGAGTGGAAGTTTGTCCCAGCGACGCGGGGATATTTCAGGAGGTGTGTTACAGTGACAGAGCTGGGAGGAATGTTCCAGGAATCGTCCTTGTTAAACAGAGCCATCCGGGTTTCAATCCCAGCCTTTGTTTACCCCTGGTTCTTTCCCCAGTCCGCTGTCATCATCATCAATCATCTGTAGGGGGGGGAGATTACTACTATGGGCAGACAGCAGCCCAGGAACCTCATGTTCCAGTCCGATACGAGGCTGCCAATCAAACACTAGGGAGCCTCCAAGCCTTCCTCACGTCTGGACCAGTGACTCTACCTAAACTACATAGTCTGGACCAGTGACTCTAACTAAACTACGTAGTCTGGACCAGTGACTCTACCTAAACTACATAGTCTGGACCAGTGACTCTACCTAAACTACATAGTCTGGACCAGTGACTCTAACTAAACTACATAGTCTGGACCAGTGACTCTAACTAAACTACATAGTCTGGACCAGTGACTCTACCTAAACTACATAGTCTGGACCAGTGACTCTACCTAAACTACATAGTCTGGACCAGTGACTCTAACTAAACTACATAGTCTGGACCAGTGACTCTAACTAAACTACATAGTCTGGACCAGTGACTCTACCTAAACTACATAATCTGGACCAGTGACTCTACCTAAACTACATAGTCTGGACCAGTGACTCTAACTAAACGACATAGTCTGGACCAGTGACTCTAACTAAACTACATAGTCTGGACCAGTGACTTTAACTAAACTACATAGTCTGGACCAGTGACTCTACCTAAACTACATAGTCTGGACCAGTGACTCTAACTAAACTACATAGTCTGGACCAGTGACTCTAACTAAACTACATAGTCTGGACCAGTGCCTCTTAATAAAGTACATAATCTGGACCAGTGTCTCTAACGAAACTATATATCATGGACAAGTAAGTAACTAAACTACATAGTCTGGACCAGTACCTCTTGATAAAGTACATAGTCTGGACAAGTAACTCTACCTAAACGACATAGTCTGGACCGGTGACTCTAACTAAACGACATAGTCTGGACCAGTGACTCTAACTAAACTACATAGTCTGGAACAGTGACTTTAACTAAACTACATAGTCTGGACCAGTGACTCTAACTAAACTACATAGTCTGGACCGGTGACTCTACCTAAACAGTGACGGCCCTCGTGCCAATGGTCTTCTAACCCATCCTATTGGACACTCCTCAGTGGGCTTCTAACCCTCCTATTGGACGCTCCTCAGTGGTCATCTAACCCATCCTATTGGACGTTCTGCTCCTCAATGGTCTTCTAACCCATCCTATTGGACGCTCTTCAGTGGTCTTCTAACCCATCCTATTGGAAGCTCCTCAGTGGTCTTCTAACCCTCCTATTGGACGCTCCTCAGTGGTCTTCTAACCCTCCTATTGGATGCTCCTCAGTGGTCTTCTAACCCTCCTATTGGACGCTCCTCAGTGGTCTTCTAACCCATCCTATTGGCTGCTCCTCAGTGGTCATCATGTGTATGGGAGCAGACGTGATCCGGGAGGTCATGCTCGCCGCCCACCGGAGACGGCTCACCGACGGGAGCACCGTTTACTTCAACATCGAACTCTTCAACACGTCTTCCTACGGTAAAGTTACTAAGCAACTAAACTTACCATCAATGACAAGGATATGTGAGTTTGTGTTTATATGATTGTTGACTGTATGATTCCTAAGGTGCAGTTGATCAATGCTTTAACTCTATCATCCAACCTGCCCTGACATGGAAACTTCTCCCCCACCAGGCAACGGCTCGTGGAAGCGAGGAGATAAGTTGGACACAGAGGCCCGCCTAGCCTACGCCTCACTCAACACCGTCACTCTCCTCAAAACGGTCAAACCCGAGTTCGAGAACTTCTCCATGGAAGTGAACAGATCCATCCAGAAGGAGCGCTTGGCCGACTGCCAGGACTGTGGAAGTGTACGTAAGTCTGGGACGTCTGAGGTGACGTTAGGACCTGGAGGTACTGGCTCTGTTTGTGTTTCCTGGATATCAAACTGAAACACGTGGACCATTCATTAAGACCTCCTCAGCGATGCTTTGAACCCCCCTCTTCTGCTCAGCATCAGCCCCCTGAGGCTGGAGGGACATTTAAAGAGCGGTGAGCTCCTAGGGCCCGCTAGGGACGCCTGTAGCCCCATAGGGCCCGCTAGGGACGCCTGTAGCTCCTAGGGCCCGCTAGGGACGCCTGTAAACCCCCTAGGGCCCGCTAGGGACGCCTGTAAACCCCCTAGGGCCCGCTAGGGACGCCTGTAAACCCCATAGGGCCCGCTAGGGACGCCTGTAGCTCCTAGGGCCCGCTAGGGACGCCTGTAGCCCCATAGGGCCCGCTAGGGACGCCTGTAGCCCCATAGGGCCCGCTAGGGACGCCTGTAGCCCCATAGGGCCCGCTAGGGACGCCTGTAGCCCCATAGGGCCCGCTAGGGACGCCTGTAGCCCCATAGGGCCCGCTAGGGACGCCTGTTGCCCCATAGGGCCCGCTAGGGACGCCTGTAGCTCCTAGGGCCCGCTAGGGACGCCTGTAGCCCCATAGGGCCCGCTAGGGACGCCTGTAGCTCCTAGGGCCCGCTAGGGACGCCTGTAGCCCCATAGGGCCCGCTAGGGACGCCTGTAGCTCCTAAGGCCCGCTAGGGACGCCTGTAGAAAAACTCGTCACAGAGAAGGGCCAGCCCGTCTCTCTGCCAGAGCCAGGGGCCCCTCAGTCAGGGGGAGGAGCCGGAGAAGAGGGGTGCTGGTCTTGGCCACGAGGGACCAATCAGCAGGGTAGATGCAGGTTCTTAGCTCTCAGGTGCAAGGGGCCCTCCAGGGGCCTTCCAGGGGCCCTCCAGGGGTCAGTAGCCCTCCAGGGGCCCTCCAGAGGCCAGGTCACTAAGGAGCAGGTAGGGGTTAGACAGTACAGAGACGGGTCATTAAGGAGCAGGTAGGGGTTAGTGCAGAGACAGGTCATTAGGAGCAGGTAGGGGTTAGACAGTACAGGGACAGGTCATTAGGAGCAGGTAGGGGTTAGACAGTACAGGGACAGGTCATTAGGAGCAGGTAGGGGTTAGACAGTACAGAGACAGGTCATTAAGGAGCAGGTAGGGGTTAGACAGTACAGGGACAGGTCATTAGGAGCAGGTGGGGGTTAGACAGTACAGAGACAGGTCATTAGGAGCAGGTAGGGGTTAGACAGTACAGGGACAGGCCATTAGGAGCAGGTAGGGGTTAGACAGTACAGAGACAGGTCATTAAGGAGCAGGTAGGGGTTAGACAGTACAGAGACAGATCACTAAGGAGCAGGTAGGGGTTAGACAGTAGAGAGACAGGTCATTAAGGAGCAGGTAGGGGTTAGACAGTACAGAGACAGGTCACTAAGGAGCAAGTAGGGGTTAGACAGTAGAGAGACAGGTCATTAAGGAGCAGGTAGGGGTTAGACAGTACAGAGACAGGTCATTAAGGAGCAGGTAGGGGTTAGACAGGTCATTAAGGAGCAGGTAGGGGTTAGACAGTACAGAGACAGGTCATTAAGGAGCAGGTAGGGGTTAGACAGTACAGAGACAGGTCATTAAGGAGCAGGTAGGGGTTAGACAGGTCATTATGGAGCAGGTAGGGGTTAGACAGTAGAGAGACAGGTCATTAAGAAGCAGGTAGGGGTTAGACAGTACAGAGACAGGTCACTAAGGAGTAGGTAGGGGTTAGCTGCCACCCTTCTTTAAGAAGCCTACAGGTAGACTGTGGACATGGGCATTGAACCCAGGGTTGAGTATCCTGCATTATGGTAGGCATTAGGCAACGTCCCTTCTAGAATCATGTCCCCATGTAATGGAATGGTTCCTGGAAGAGAGTATAATGATGTAGTGTGCGTGCTGCGTGATACGGACAATGGCAGCTCAGTGCGCCGTTTGTTTCGATAGTTTACATTCCGTCTTTATGAGCAGATTCTCGGTGGGGTCTGACCGAGAAATGTTTCCGTCATGCCCTGGTAATTGTTGTTGTTTTTTATACGTTGTAATGTCACTCCGATGGAATTCAGACATTCCCGATTGCTGTTTCCATGCAGCGGGATCGCCACGGCAGCGACTATAAACACAGCGGGGCTCAGGGTCTGCGTGGAGCCCAGCCAGCTCCCTAGACCCCACCACGACCCGTCACAGAGAGGGCTCAACCCCCGGACCCCTAGGGGGAGCTCCCAGACCCTTACCCTAGAGGGCTAAACCCCCGGACCCCTAGGGGGAGCTCCCAGACCCTCACCCTAGAGGGCTCAACCCCCGGACCCCTAGGGGGAGCTCCCAGACCCTCACCCTAGAGGGCTCAACCCCCGGACCCCTAGGGGGAGCTCCCAGACCCTCACCCTAGAGGGCTCAACCCCTGGACCCCTAGGGGGACCTCCCAGACCCTTACCCTAGAGGGCTCAACCCCCGGACCTCCTAGAGGGACCTCCTAGGGGGAGCTCCCAGACCCTTACCCTAGAGGGCTCAACCCCTGGACCTCCTAGGGGGAGCTCCCAGACCCTCACCCTAGAGGGCTCAACCCCCGGACCTCCTAGGGGGAGCTCCCAGACCATTCCTTGCTCTGGATTGTTTGTGATCCTAACAGCACCTCTCGTTTCCTGCTCTCAGAGCCCCAAGCAGGGTCAAACCCAACGAGGTTCAGGGAAAACCAGAGTCCTGGAATGTCATAATAGCTTCCTTCTTAGTGGCAGAGCAGCGCACTATGTGCAGGACCAGATAAGAACCGGCACTTAGACCCAGAACCAGGTCACAGAGAACAGAATCACAACACAGAGAACAGAACCAGACCAAGACCCAGGTCACAGAGAACAGAACCAGATCACAGAGAACAGAATCACAACACAGAGAACAGAACCAGGTTACAGAGAACAGCTCCAGAACACTGAGAACAGAACCAGGCCACAGGGAACAGAACCAGAACCCAGGGAACAGAACCAGACCCAGACCCAGGTCACAGAGAACAGAACCATAACACAGAGAACAGAAACAGGTTACAGAGAACAGAAACAGGTTACAGAGAACAGAACCAGAACACAGAGAAAAGAACCAGAGCACAGAGAACAGAACCAGACCCAGACCCAGGTCACAGAGAACAGAACCACAACACAGAGAACAGAACCAGGTCACAGAGAACAGAATCAGAACACAGAGAACAGAACCACAACACAGAGAACAGAACCAGGTCACAGAGAACAGAACCAGACCCAGACCCAGGTCACAGAGAACAGAACCAGAACACAGAGAACAGAACCACAACACACAGAACAGAACCAGGTCACGGAGAACAGAATCAGAACACAGAAAACAGAACCAGGTCACAGGGAACAGAACCACAACACAGAGAACAGAACCAGGTCACAGAGAACAGAACCAGACCCAGGTCACAGAGAACAGAACCAGAACACAGAGAACAGAACCACAACACAGAAAACAGAACCAGGTCACAGAGAACAGAACCAGACCCAGACCCAGGTCACAGAGAACAGAACCAGAACACAGAGAACAGAACCACAACACAGAGAACAGAACCAGGTCACGGAGAACAGAATCAGAACACAGAGAACAGAACCAGGTCACAGGGAACAGAACCACAACACAGAGAACAGAACCAGGTCACAGAGAACAGAACCAGAACACAGAGAACAGAACCACAACACAGAGAACAGAACCAGGTCACGGAGAACAGAATCAGAACACAGAGAACAGAACCACAACACAGAGAACAGAACCAGGTCACAGAGAACAGAACCAGACCCAGACCCAGGTCACAGAGAACAGAACCAGCCCCGACCCAGGTCACAGAGAACAGAACCAGAACACAGAGAACAGAACCAGGTCACAGAGAACAGAACTCCCCCCAGAACACGGTCTGGGGCTGAGGGCTGACCCAGAACGCACCCCCCCTCGCACCGGTTACAACCAGCGGAGCTTAGGTCCCTGAGAGAGCATCACCAAAGCCCCTAAAGGCCTACGTGCTGTGGTGTACCTTAAGTAAAGCCTAACTTAGATGAGTAAAACATCATACTTACTGACACACAGCATCAGAAGAGAGGTTCACGTATACTTTTGAGACTAATCTAATCACAAATTATAATAATGGTTCAACTATGATACTGATTCGTCCTCCAATTTGGAGAATGTATGTTTTGTCCAAATGGGTCTTAATATTTGCAGATTTGATGAGACATTCATTAAGAGATAATATGGATTGTACAACATCATCCTATATATATTTTAAAACTCCTTTCCTCTCCTCTCTTTATCTCTGGACACCATACAGAGAGGTCCAGAGATAAATAAACCTATGTATAATTCACGAGAGGTCTATCAGCATTATACGTGAATGGGATGCGAGTGCTTGAGTCGGTTCATAATTAATTGTAATCTGCACTCGAGCTGGTATTTGACCGTCCTAAACAAAGCCTGTCCTAGCGCGTTTAAGGCGTGTGTTCATTTTTAACAGGGAGGAATTCCCCTCTTCTCAGCCAATAGGCTTCAGCTCGGGGATGATTCCAGCTGATTACCTTTGGGTTATGTCAGGATTTCTCCTCCTCAGTACCTGAGCTGATATCTGGTCCAAAGGCAGCAGAGACCTCCTTAATATAGGAGGGACTGCGCGTGTGTTTGGCGGAGGAGGATATACGTCGATAGATTGTGTTACCAGGGTCGAGAAAACAAACATTTTAGACTCTGAGAGCGCGGCCTGCGGACTCCCGGCGTTCCCGAACCCCGACGGCTCGGCGCCATTTCCCAAAGAAAAGAGAGGGAGGACAGAGGCCGTCGGCCCGCCGACATAAACACACGCTATATCGCATCCTACTAGTATAGAGCGCTGATCTAGGGGGGCTATAATATCACATCCTACTAGAATAGAGCGCTGATCTAGGGGGGGCTATAATATCACATCCTACTAGTATAGAGCGCTGATCTAGGGGGGCTATAATATCACATCCTACTAGAATAGAGCGCTGATCTAGGGGGGCTATAATATCACATCCTACTAGTATAGAGCGCTGATCTAGGGGGGCTATAATATCACATCCGACTAGTATAGAGCGCTGATCTAGGGGGGCTATAATATCACATCCTACTAGTGTAGAGCGCTGATCTAGGGGGGCTATAATATCACATCCTACTAGTATAGAGCGCTGATCTAGGGGGGCTATAATATCACATCCTACTAGTGTAGAGCGCTGATCTAGGGGGGCTATAATATCACATCCTACTAGTATAGAGCGCTGATCTAGGGGGGCTATAATATCACATCCTACTAGTATAGAGCGCTGATCTAGGGGGGCTATAATATCACATCCTACTAGAATAGAGCGCTGATCTAGGGGGGCTATAATATCACATCCTACTAGTATAGAGCGCTGATCTAGGGGGGCTATAATATCACATCCTACTAGAATAGAGCGCTGATCTAGGGGGGCTATAATATCACATCCTACTAGTATAGAGCGCTGATCTAGGGGGGCTATAATATCACATCCTACTAGAATAGAGCGCTGATCTAGGGGGGCTACACTCTGTTCTCCAGATTAGCTGGGGAGTGCCACGGGTTAGGGTTAGGGTTAGGGTTAGGGTTAGGGTTAGGGGGGCTACACTCTGTTCTCCAGATTAGCTGGGGAGTGCCACGGGGGGCCAGAAATGTAATCGTGCAAAAATCCCAAGCAGGTCGACTTATGCTAACATTATTGTTAGACGTCCAGGCCTGCGCTGTGGGCTTTGTCATGTGTACGTAAAGTGTCTCGGTATTTGGATAGGCGCTTCTAAACTAAATGTAGGATTATTATCATGATTGTTAGAAATAGAGTGTTAGGGTCACAGAGTCATCGGTTACCGTACAGACAACAGCCTGGGACCACATTCTCTTTGTCGACATGCATTATTGCATTGAACAACCTGAGGCAATACGATCGTTCAAAGTATTGAAGTGGTAAATGGGATCAATTCTGTTTCAGTTTTGCAAAAAACACAAAATACCGCATGTAAGGAAATCCACCCTTTAATGTTAATCATTAATCATTATCATATTTGATCGATCCTCTGTGTTTATCTGAAGGTAATTGCAAGTCAAATTTCCAACTGAAATGATTGGCTTACTTTTAGTTATTGTGGGTTAGGCTTAGGGTTAGTTACTGCAGGTTAGGGTTAGTTACTGCGGGTAAGGCTTAGGGTTAGTTACTGCGGGTTAGGCTTAGGGTTAGTTACTGCGGGTTAGGGTTAATAACTGTGGGTAAGGCTTAGGGTTAGTTACTGCGGGTTAGGCTTAGGGTTAGTTACTGTGGGTTAGGATTAGTTACTGCGGGTTAGGGTTAGGGTTAGTTACTGTGGGTTATGCTTAGGGTTAGTTACTGTGGGTTAGGTTTAGGGTTAGTTACTGTGGGTTAGGGTTAGTTACTGCAGGTTAGGCTTAGGGTTAGTTACTGCGGGTTAGGGTTAGTTACTCAGGGTTAGGGTTAGTCACTCAGGGTTAGTCACTCAGGGTTAGGGTTAGTTAATCAGGGTTAGTCACTCAGGGTTAGGGTTAGTTACTCAGGGTTAGTCACTCAGGGTTAGGGTTAGTTACTCAGGGTTAGGCTTAGTTACTCAGGGTAAGGGTTAGTTACTCAGGGTTAGGGTTAGTTACTCAGGGTTAGGGTTAGTTAGTCTGGGTAGGGTTAGTTAGATGTAGCAGCCTCTGGTGGCTACATTGTAGATGTAGCTCTACCATGAGGGGTTCAAAGTGGAAAAGAATAATACATAGAGAGAGATATTTATAGAGAAACCATCCCTGGATAGATTGACTCAGGATGGTCGCGTTTTGTTCTTGAGAAGTCTTCAAGTTCAGGTATTTCTAATAGGGTTAATCACTACACTCCAGTGATGGGCTTCAATCCGACTCTCCTCTCCAGATCAACATGTTCCTGGAGGGGTTCCATGATGCCCTTCTGCTCTACGGCATCGCTCTGCATGAAGCCACGAGGAAGGGCTTCAGCAAGAAGGACGGCGCGCAGATCACCGCACACATGTGGAACCGCACCTTCGAAGGTAGGCCAGCACCCCACTACAGAACCAGCTCAGCTAAACCCCAAACCACCAGCACTGGTCCGGTGAGGTGGTGGGCTGAGGAGGGGAGCGTCGGCCCCTCGCTCCGAGGGTTCCTCTCTGCGCTCTCGATATACAACAACAATGTCCTCCTCCACAGGAAGGCTCATGAACAGGCTCACATTCTCTTGTTCAAATATTTTAAAATTGCAAAGAATTTTCGAACATGGGCCCCGAGATGAAATTACAATTCTTGGCATCGGCGGCCGACACAAACGCCGCCGTGTCAAATGGCTTTCCTGTTTTATTAGCTAAGCCGGAATTTCTGCACACTGCCGCTATGTTTACCTTGGAGCGCGGCGCTGGCTCACTCTGCTCCCCCCTCAGGCATCGCGGGCCCTGTCTCCATGGACGCCAACGGGGACCGGGAGCAGGACTTCAGCATCATGGCCATGACCCGGCCGGAGGAGGGCTCCTACGAGGTGAGGCCCCGACCCGCAGCAAGGCCCGCCGGAGCCGGGGGTCCCTGTCTGACTGTGACCCCCTCTTCCTCCTCTTCCTCCTCTTCCTCCACTTGCAGGTGGTCGCCAACTACTTTGCGATCAATGGGAGCTTCCAGGTTCTGCCGGCGTTCAACACGGACCGCTTCACACTGCGGGGGCGGCGCAAGCCCTCCCCCCCGACACCCGAGAAATCATGTAAGGAACCGGACGGGTCTTAGCGTTTAACAAAGTACTGGTCTCTGCTGGACCGGGTCAGACGGGGTCTCTGCTGGACCGGGTCAGACCGGGTCAGACGGGGTCTCTGGTGGACCGGGTCAGACCGGGTCTCTGGTGGACCGGGTCAGACGGGGTCTCTGCTGGACCGGGTCAGACCGGGTCAGACGGGGTCTCTGGTGGACCGGGTCAGACCGGGTCTCTGGTGGACCGGGTCAGACCGGGTCTCTGCTGGACCGGGTCAGACGGGGTCTCTGGTGGACCGGGTCAGACTGGGTCTCTGGTGGACCGGGTCAGACCGGGTCTCTGCTCGACCGGGTCAGACCGGGTCAGAAGGGGTCTCTGGTGGACCGGGTCAGACGGGGTCTCTGGTGGACCGGGTCAGACCGGGTCTCTGCTCGACCGGGTCAGACCGGGTCAGACGGGGTCTCTGCTCGACCGGGTCGGACCGGGTCAGACGGGGTCTCTGCTCGACCGGGTCAAACCGGGTCAGACCGGGTCTCTGCTGGACCGGGTCAGACCGGGTCTCTGCTGGACCGGGTCAGACCGGGTCTCTGGGGGACCGGGGCTGTGTGGGACCAGGTCTGTGTGGGACCAGCAGGGACCAGGTCACAGGGTTCTAATGGTTGCCCCCCCCCCAGACGGTCTGGGGGTCTCGGCTCTGACAGGCATCATCGTGGGGGCTCTGCTGGGGACCGCCCTGCTGATGGCCTTCTACTTCTTCAGGTAAATCACGACCCCCTGATCCGTCCTCTGATTGGCTGCTTTACAGGAAGGACTACAGGATAACCACTGTTCTCTCGTCTGATTGGCTGCTTTACAGGAAGAACTACAGGATCAGCATCGACCGGCGGACGCGGCTGGAGCAGTGTGACATCGGGAAGCACCGGCAGCTGAGAGAGGACTCCATCAGATCCAACTTCTCTGCTGCATAGACCCCCCTCCCCCCCTCGCCCTCACCCCAAGCCCCCCCGGCCCTCTCCCCCAGCCCCTCACCCATCGCCCTCCCCCCTCGCCCTCACCCCAAGCCCCCCCAGCCCCCCCATGCCCTCTGCCCCTACCCCTTCCCCCCTCTCCGTCACCCCTCCCCCCTCTCCCCCTGCCCCCTCCCCCCTCTCCGTCACCCCTCCCCCCTCTCCCCCTGCCCCCTCCCCCCTCTCCGTCACCCCTCCCCCCTCTCCGTCACCCCTCCCCCCTCTCCCCCTGCCCCCTCCCCCCTCTCCGTCACCCCTCCCCCCTCTCCCCCTGCCCCCTCCCCCCTCCCCCCAGGGAACCACTTGTTGGAATGTGACCAAAGACTTTGAGAAGCCGCCCAGGAGAGATGCTATTTAAAGTAGATTTTATGTTTCGTCTTTCGACTCGTCATAACTCAGGAAATGTCTGGGAGTCCCAGAGCCACTCTCTAGTGAAGCTCCAGTACCGAGGCCACGCTGCACACATCCACAAGCCCCCGCACCTGGAGCCATCGATGGGTGATGGAGGCTGAACACTGTTACCCCCCCACCCAGAGAACAGAGGCCCATCACAGTCCTTCTGGCCCTGCTAGTCCAGGAGGGGGCCTCTCAAACCATTCAATAACTAATACTCATTCTTAAAGGAACCCTTTGCCTTTGTGTGCACAATAGAATGAGCTGAAGTAGGACCTTAGAGCAGACTAACATAGAGGTATTCTACTTTGTATTTGATCCGATTTTTTGTATTTATGTTTTTTATTGACCCTAATGTGTACACCAGATGAGTTCACAGTACTACAATACTACTACTGTCTGAGTACACAGTACTACAGTAGTATACTGTCTGAGTACACAGTACTACAGTAGTATACTGTCTGAGCTCACAGTACTACAGTAGTATACTGTCTGAGCCCACAGTAGTACAGTAGTATACTGTCTGAGCGCACAGTACTACAGTAGTATACTGTCTGAGTACACAGTACTACAGTAGTATACTGTCTGAGCTCACAGTACTACAGTAGTATACTGTCTGAGCCCACAGTACTACAGTAGTATACTGTCTTGGCCGCTGGTCTCTTCGTTGTGTGTCTGCTCAGGAAGCCATCATCTGAGCACACGCACTTGGTTCACAAGTTATTGAACCCATAGTCATCAGACGTCTTGACCAATTAGAGCTCAACCAAATAAATCTCAACCAATCAAACATCACCAACCCAACGCTCTGTTTCCAGAGGCAGAATGTTTCACTGAAACTCCTATTAAACCACCTCATTACCTGATAGGGGCAGCGGCTCTGCTCTGAAACAAGGGGCCGGGGGGGGGGGGGGGGGGGGGGGGGGGGGCAGGGGCCCGGGGGGCCTGCCAGGGGCCGGGGGTCCAAGGGGCCCGGGGTTGGACCTGACTGGGTCCTAGCATAGCGCGTGCTAGCATTTAGCAGCGCTACGGGTGTGGAATGAGCTGGTGGTCATGGGGTTGGAGAGCGACCTGGAGCCCTCCAGGCCTCCTCCTCCTCCTCCTCCTCCTCCTCCTCCTCCTCCTCCTCCTCCTCCAGGCTCCTCCTCCTCCTCCTCCTCCCCCTCCTCCTCCTCCCCCTCCTCCTCCTCCTCCTCCCGGCTCCTCCTCCTCCTCCAGGCTCCTCCTCCTCCTCCTCCCTGCTGTCTGAGTCCGTCTGAACAGACCTTAAGAGGCATGTCATTACTATTATGTCCTTTGTTGGGGTTGGTCAAGCCAAGCTGCCACGGCTAACTGTGTAGCTATGGTAACGTTGTGTAACTTCGGGTAACTATGGTAACATTGTGGAACTTTTACGAGGATGGTCAAAGGTCACACAACATGTATTGCATTCACTTTCTTTCGCACTAATTAAAACCTTCTTTAAACGGAGTCATGTACCAGAAGGAAAAAGGTCAAACTGGAGCTGGAGAAACAGAACGGGGCTGAACTGTTGATATAGTAATTACTATGTGTAAATCAGAGTTATATTTATGTATTACAGTACATAATGGAAACGCAAGACAAGAGTCACTTATTTTGTACATATTTAAGCACGTAACATAGCAGGATTATTAAGTATTTGTTACTTGTTTCTCTTTGTAGATGAGCTGTCCTGTAACGGTTTAACTTCTTAAAGCCTGCTTATTTCTTTCTCAGTTACGTACTCCACTTGTTAGATCACATGTTCTTGTTGTTGGTTGCTGATTGGCTGCTGTCAAGGTGAAGTAACAATAAAGCTTCTGAGAGGTGACTCACGATGGTGACTGCGTCCTTAATGCTGCCCTCCGACCCCAGAATAGATGCATTATATAAAGAAATCCAAGGCAAAGATGCTGTTTTTGGAGCCCATTATTTATCGTGTAGTTATGTATGTTTTGTATAGTTATGGCTCAATGTTGATCTACCCCATACATAAAATATATTTTTCTTAAACTTCATGCATACACGCACACTCTCTCTCTCTCTCACACTCTCATGAGTTTAATGATCTATGGCCACGAAGTCAACCGCTGCTCCTGGTGTATATATATATCAATTAAGATATATTTACATTTATGTATGCATAAATAAATATGAAGATATATATACAAGGAAACATGGTTTATTTGAAAGGGACAATGCACAATATATAATTGAGCCAGATTCTAACATGAAGGCTAATTTACATCTGTTGTCCCTGATATATATATATATATATATATATATATAATGTCTCCAATCTGTGTCCCCTCTGAGGCTCTGAGCTCCTGCAGCAGACATTGGTTTTTACAACAGCTCAACCCTTCCTTAGTGTCTCTGCACCCTGTGGGGGTCCCCCCTCAGTCTTAGTGTCTCTGCACCCTGTGGGGGTCCCCCCTCAGTCTTAGTGTCTCTGCACCCTGTGGGGGTCCCCCCTCAGTCTTAGTGTCTCTGCACCCTGTGGGGGTCCCCCCTCAGTCTTAGTGTCTCTGCACCCTGTTGGGGTCCCCCCTCAGTCTTAGTGTCTCTGCACCCTGTGGGCGTCCCCCCTCAGTCTTAGTGTCTCTGCACCCTGTGGGGGTCCCCCCTCAGTCTTAGTGTCTCTGCACCCTGTGGGGGTCCCCCCTCAGTCTTAGTGTCTCTGCACCCTGTTGGGGTCCCCCCTCAGTCTTAGTGTCTCTGCACCCTGTGGGGGTCCCCCCTCAGTCTTAGTGTCTCTGCACCCTGTTGGGGTCCCCACTCAGTCTTAGTGTCTCTGCACCCTGTTGGGGTCCCCCCTCAGTCTTAGTGTCTCTGCACCCTGTTGGGGTCCCCACTCAGTCTTAGTGTCTCTGCACCCTGTTGGGGTCCCCCCTCAGTCTTAGTGTCTCTGCACCCTGTTGGGGTCCCCCCTCAGCCTCATGAAGGACTGATGTGAGGCTGACCTTCTTGGGTCATCCAGACGTGTTGTGTGTGGGCCAGTGACCCTGGCTTGTGTTCACACATGACCCTCCCCTGTGTGGAACACCTGGTGAGGTAGCCAGTAGACGGTGTACCTCCAGGGCGGACACACACCGTCTGTCCCAGGTCAGGGTCCAGCAGCTCAGGGTCCAGCAGCTCAGGGTCCAGCAGCTCAGGGTCCAGCAGCTCAGGGTCCAGCAGCTCAGGGTCCAGCAGCTCAGGGTCCAGCAGCTCAGGGTCCAGCAGCTCAGGGTCCAGCAGCTCAGGGTCCAGCAGCTCAGGGTCCAGCAGCTCAGGGTCCAGCAGCTCAGGGTCCAGCAGCTCAGGGTCCAGCAGCTCAGGGTCCAGCAGCTCAGGGTCCAGCAGCTCAGTCTGCCCCAGGGACACTGTCTCTCCAGGGACACTGTCTCTCCAGGGACACTGTCTCTCCAGGGACACTGTCTCTCCAGGGACACTGTCTCTCCAGGCTGAGAGCCCACCTCGGTTCTGGGTGGTTCTTTGGAGAGCAGGGAGCTCCCTTCA
The DNA here is from genome assembly GCF_902167405.1 of Gadus morhua. Taxonomy (NCBI): domain Eukaryota; kingdom Metazoa; phylum Chordata; class Actinopteri; order Gadiformes; family Gadidae; genus Gadus; species Gadus morhua. The sequence continues at coordinate 30,261,956 of NC_044058.1, read as the reverse complement.
GTCAGGGTTAGGGTCACGGTTAGGGTTAGGGTTAGGGTTAGGAGCTCCCTTCAGTCACATCCCAGCGCATGGAACCGGTTCACTCAGACCCCCATGTGGCCGCCTTCTGGATACCAGGGTTCTATGTTGACTAAGTCCTATGGACGCTGTCTTATGGTGCTATCTTATGGGTGCTGTCTTATGGGTGCCCTCCTATGGGTGCCGTCCTATGGGTGCTGTCCTATGGGTGCTGTCCTATGGGTGCTGCAGATGTGTGTCTACGGCTCTCTGACGGGTGCCTGGCCTTAATACGGATCATTATTGTGAGTTGGAGCTGCGTTAGCATGGCATGCTATCTGATGGGAGCTTGCGTCCCAGAAGGACACAGTGTCCCTTCCGGTGGTTCCTACCACGATGGTAATCATGTCAACTCTTCTTCGCTGCTCCTTTGATATGCATTGTGTTCGTGTCGGCCCCCCCAAGCAGTCATTAAGCCCCCGGTTCCCCATCCACAGATCTCACGATATCCCTCCCAACGGAAAGCTGAAATTGCTAATGACTCCGGACTGCATGACTGCTAATGACTGCATGTGTCCTGGTCCAGAGGATGATTGCTCGAACTCGCTGGAGAACAATGCTGATGGTTTGAACTCGCTGGAGAACAATGCCGATTGGTTTGAGGCCTGAGCTGCACTGCAGTGTGTTGAAGGGCAGCTGTTTATTTGTTTAGCCAAACCGATTCTCCCCATGGAAGGTTCCTGAGTGTTTCAGACCCTAACCCTTTTACCATCGCAACATTTCTTCATTCAGGAGTTTACTCAATGGATCTAAAATAGATGAATTTCTTCTCTAAATACAAAAAAGACAAAGACGGTGGATAATTTGAAGTATGCAGACATAATATCCATGCGTCTCCCCAATACTACATGAACACCCCATAGGTGTTCATGTAGTATTGGGGAGACATATTACACATTGGATGAATGATGTTTCAACATGAGGGAGACAGTTCCCCCAGGACCCTGACTTAACCTCAGCTCCCGCTCTAGAGCCAACTGCTGCGGTGTCTGGTGTGTCCTTGACAAGTGTTTTTGATGTGTCTGGTGGAGAGGCTTCTCTGACCCCTCGGTGCTTTCTGCTTGCTTCTGTAGGCCTCATGAAGGCCTCATGGAGCTGGAGGTCTTCATCACAACATGTTACAGCTGGAGGTTGGACCGGGCCGCTGATATGAGCCGAGGGTCCAGGGGCATCCAGCTCCGCAGTTCTCTCCACTGTGAGTCTGAAGGGATGCCCAGAGGAGCGACTGCAGACTGTATGTGACTGATTAGCATAGCGGCTGGGCTGCGTTTCCAGCCATGCTGAATTAGTTTCCTCACGAGAGGAATGTTCTGAAACATGGCATGAGAGAGCTCTGTGATGTGAGCACCGGGGGCTGAGCTCCCTGTTCGTGTCTGCAGGGCGGGGCTGCAGAATGTCCCAGCCCAGAGCCATGGGCTGCGGTGGGCCGCTGCTTCCCTCTGATCATGGAGAGCTCTGGGTGCTCCGCTGCAGACAGGGAAGGCGGATAACGTGTGACTTTAAACTCTGTTATTAAACATAAATCTAGCGGCGCTAAGGGCCGAGGAATGCCTCTGATCCACTTTACGGCCGTGGAGAGAGCGCTCCCTGGGCCAGGCCTGGAAGCCCTACCTGCTCCCCATCCACAGCCTTTTATTGGCCGCTTCTTGCCGAGCAGCAGGAGAGCGAGCGCTCGGGTCTGGGGGGACGATCTCCCGGCCAGCCGCTCACACGACATCCCGGCTCGCCGGCGGAGCGGAGCCGGCAGGATTTATGCTCTTCTCCGCCGCTTCAAACAGCAGCGTGTCGAGCTGACAGCGCAGCCCGGCCCAGACGTCCATCATGTCTCTCAGGGTTCAGTAAGCCGTGAGGACATACAGGAGACAGCCAGCTGTGCTAACGTTAGCCTCCAGGTTACAGAATGATGACTCTCTCTCTCTCTCTCTCTCTCTCTCTCTCTCTCACTCACTCTCTCAATCTCTCTCTCTCTCTCTCCCTCTCTCTCTCTCTCTCTCTCTCTCTCTCTCTCTCTCTCTCTCTCTCTCTCTCTCTCTCTCTCTCTCTCTCTCTCTCTCACTCTCTCTCTCAATCTCTCTCTCTCTCTCTCGATCGAACAAAAGGTTTCCAAAATATGCAGATCCACATGCTTGCCGTGCTTTCATGTCCGTTCCGTGTCACCGCTAAATGGTTCCTTCTGAAAAGTAAATTGTTCAAAGGAATCTCAGAATGTCATCTGATTATGTCCAAGAGTGCCTGTGGTACCCAGAACAGAGGGCCCTGTTTGAGTGAAAGCTTCTCTAGAGTATAGTGCTGGAGGTTCTCTAGAGTATAGCGCTGGAGGTTCTCTAGAGTATAGTGCTGGAGGTTCTCTAGAGTATAGTGCTGGAGGTTCTCTAGAGTATAGTGCTGGAGGTTCTCTAGAGTATAGTGCTGGAGGTTCTCTAGAGTATAGTGCTGGAGGTTCTCTAGAGTATAGTGCTGGAGGTTCTCTAGAGTATAGTGCTGGAGGTTCTCTAGAGTATAGTGCTTGAGGTTTTCTAGAGTATAGTGCTTGAGGTTTTCTAGAGTATAGTGCTGGAGGTTCTCTAGAGTATAGTGCTGGAGGTTCTCTAGAGTATAGTGCTGGAGGTTCTCTAGAGTATAGTGCTGGAGGTTTTCTAGAGTATAGTGCTGGAGGTTCTCTAGAGTATAGTGATGGAGGTTCTCTAGAGTATAGTGCTTGAGGTTTTCTAGAGTATAGTACTGGAGGTTCTCTAGAGTATAGTGCTTGAGGTTTTCTAGAGTATAGTGCTGGAGGTTCTCTAGAGTATAGTGCTGGAGGTTCTCTAGAGTATAGTGCTGGAGGTTCTCTAGAGTATAGAGCTTGAGGTTTACTAGAGTATAGTGCTGGAGGTTCTCTAGAGTATAGTGCTTGAGGTTTTCTAGAGTATAGTGCTGGAGGTTCTCTAGAGTATAGTGCTGGAGGTTCTCTAGAGTATAGTGCTGGAGGTTCTCTAGAGTATAGTGCTGGAGGTTCTCTAGAGTATAGTGCTGGAGGTTCTCTAGAGTATAGTGCTTGAGGTTTTCTAGAGTATAGTGCTGGAGGTTCTCTAGAGCATAGTACTGGAGGTTCTCTAGAGTATTGTGCTTGAGGTTTTCTAGAGTATAGTGCTGGAGGTTCTCTAGAGTATAGTGCTGGAGGTTCTCTAGAGTATAGGGCTGGAGATTCTCTAGAGCAGGGGTCCCCAACCTTTTCAGCATCAAGGACCGGTATGTTTCTCCGAAAAGTTTCACGGACCGGGGGGGGGGTTATGTTGCGCAGAGGTTGCCAAAAATGCAAACATGTTATATGCAATCTAACAACTGCATATAGACTTATGGCATGTAAAAGAGTGACAGTATTGCGAAGTGAATAAAAATAAAAAAAATTAAAATAAATAAATAATCTTTCTCTGCGGACCGGTACCAAATGACCCACGGAACGGTACCGGTCCGCGGACCGGGGGTTGGGGACCGCTGCTCTAGAGTATAGTGCTGGAGGTTCTCTAGAGTATAGGGCTGGAGGTTTTCTAGAGTATAGTGCTGGAGGTTCTCTAGAGTATAGTGCTGGAGGTTCTCTAGAGTATAGTGCTTGAGGTTTTCTATAGTATAGTGCTGGAGGTTCTCTAGAGCATAGTACTGGAGGTTCTCTAGAGTATAGTGCTGGAGTTTTTCTAGAGTATAGTGCTGGAGGTTCTCTAGAGCATAGTACTGGAGGTTCTCTAGAGTATAGTGCTGGAGGTTTTCTAGAGTATAGTACGGGAGGTTTTCTAGAGTATAGTGCTTGAGGTTTTCTAGAGTATAGTGCTGGAGGTTCTCTAGAGTGTAGTGCTGGAGGTTCTCTAGAGTATAGTGCTGGAGGTTCTCTAGAGTATAGTGCTGGAGGTTCTCTAGAGTATAGTGCTGGAGGTTTTCTAGACCTCTAAAGCTAAGTATACTGCTGCTGTCCTTGTAAACGCTGAGGTGGATATATGTGCTAGCTCCTCCTTGCTACCAGGGAAAGGCCACCAGTCTGTCCTCATCCTGTTCAGACAGTAAAAGCACACAGGTCCATCCTCAACACCCTGAACATCCTCCACGTCGCTGCGGCCTCAGGACCTTCCTTGACGACACAAATGAATGTGATGTCATGGAAAGCTTCAAAAGTTAAGAGCCAAACTCATTCCTGGTGTGAGAGGGTTATGTAGAGGTAGAGGTGGAGGAAGAAGAAGAGGTGGAGGTTGAGGAGGAGGAGGTGGAGGTTGAGGAGGAGGAGGTGGAGGTTGAGGAGGAGGTGGAGGAGGAGGTGGAGGTGGAGCGTTGAAACAAGGCAGTAGTCTTAGATGAAGTTGGAGGTGAAGGTGGAGGAGGAGGCTGAGGAGGAGGAGGACCTGGAGGAGGAGGAGGAGGTGAAGGTGGAGGAGGAGGTGGAGGAGGAGGAGGTGGAGGAGGAGGTGGAGGAAGAGGTGGATGTGGATTGCTGAAACAAGGCAATAGTCTAAAGTGTGCTGAGACAAAGTGACGTTGGGGAGGAATGTGCATTCTGACATGCCTTCCCGCTCCCATTAAGATATCCGGACGATTCAACGCATTATTCCGTCTCCAGTCCGGCAGGTGCATTCTTCCAGGGGAGCCTTTCTTGTCCTGCGGCCAGATGTTTCCTGCCTTTTCCTCGAAGTATGCACGCGAGCAGCCAACCCCAGCGGATCAAGTGGAATCTTGGAATTCAGGGCAGACGCGCAAAGCCTGCAGACCACCACACAGACGGATGTGTGTAACTCTATCTGCGTCTGGCAGCAGCTCCGTTTGGCCCGGTCTCCGAGCCTCTTAGCCTCTGAGCCTCTGAGCCAGTGCACCCACAGGTCTCCACTCCTGGGCTAGAGGGTCAATGGACATGTTGTTGAATTGAACAAAGTGTTCGAAATGACATCTAGTCTATTAAAAGCAAAACAATCTAGTGTTTTTTTTGGACATTTGGTTTATTAGGATATTTGATGATAAATCACTCAGACCCAAAGAGGGTCAAAGGTTAAACGGGTGAGCTGAGTAATCACGGGTGTTAACATGGGTCCATGTTCAATGACAAAGAGGCAGTCTGATCAAATCAACCCTTTACCCTAATCCTAACACCTCTTTATAATCCTAACACCTCGCCCTAATCCTAACACCTCACTCTAACAACTCACTCTAATCCTAACACCTCACTCTAATCCTAACACCTCACTCTAACAACTCACTCTAATCCTAACACCTCACTATAATCCTAACACCTCACTCTAACACCTCACTCTAATCCTAACACCTCACTCTAATCCTAACACCTCACCCTGACCTGATTACCTTCTGGTCAACATGGAGGCATGAATCAATCCACTCCCAGTGGTCGCTGGTCCTTCAACTGGAATGAGGCTTCTAACCTCCCTTCAATCTTTATCTATGGTTACGATTTAAGGGCTAGAGCAGGGCTATTCAACCTCCTTAACAAGTGGGCCGAAAAAGAAAACCACTGGGGGTTCATGGGCCACACAGAGTAAAACTACGTGAATAAATCGCTACAAATAAATCGTACATAAAGTAGTGTTATCTTAATATATATAATACTACTACATGGAATAAACTTGTCAGACGCATTCCTTCCTTCTTCACTTTTAATCGTATCATTATAAAAGATTTTGTTCTCACGTATTTTGGCCACGTATTTAGAATTCAACAATGTTGTTTGAATCATCACAAAACAGAACTACTGTACATATGAGACATTTTGAGCCAGTGAGTCAGTGAGAAAGATTGCACTGCCTTGTTTGCCTAGTTTGGCTCATCCTGAGACACTCATGCAGCTTCTCATAGGTCATGGAGCAACGTGCCCTTGTTCTGATGGCATTCATATGAGAAAAGCTAGACTCACACGTATCGGTTGTGCCAAACATTGTCAGAATAAGTGATGCCAGCTCCTGATTGAGGGGTAATGATACTGGCTAGTATCACCGGCTACACACAGAAACCTGATTTGCATGCAACTATGTTTCTCCTTTATTTTATTTATTTTTTGCATGCAACCTCTTGCGGGCCAGAAAAAAAGTAAGAGGGGCCGCATTTGGCCCACGGGCCGCTAGTTGAATAGGCCTGGGCTAGAGTCTTAGGCTGAGATGTCAGTAGTTAGTAGACAGCAGTATCTGGCAATATCTACTGGGGTTTTAGTTAATATTAACTGGAGTATCTGGCAATATGTAGGCCTACTGTAGTATTGTAATATGTGCTATTGTATATAATGTAATGTGTACTGTAATGTACTGTAATGTGTACTATAATATGTACAATCATATATTCTGTAATGTGTACTATAATATGTACAATAGTACAATAGTATAATAGTATGTACTCTGAAATGTAATGTAATGAAAAGTGCACTGCAAGATGTACTATACTAAGTACTTCAGTCTGTACTGTGTTCTGTACTGTACTGTATACCATACTCTCTACTGTAGAGGTCTGGTTGTGGAACAGGGCCAGCAGTGGAGGAATGTGATGAAACAGAAGCATCTTGAAGGCATCAGAGGAGCCCACTGTGTGGTCTGGAGCGGCCTGGTCCACTGGTTCCCAGTCTGGGCTCCAAGCATCTCCCACCATGTCCTCCAAGGGCAGCCCTGGAAATGGCGGGAATGTGGAAGTCGATACGCAAAATATTTGTTACCGGCCCACCGTGCAATTATAGCGATTAGTTTGGAATAAGAACATATGTCATCAGTAGAGATATTCGTGGCAAGCTGCAACAGGGCAGCTGTGACGCCACTAACCAAACACACCCAGCTTATTATGATGTTCATTTGAAGAGCGATCGGAGAACGGAGCTGGAAGGAGACGGAGGAGACTGAAGCCGATGTCTGCGCCACCACAGCTAGATCCTCATCGCTCTCCTACTCCCCATGACCCCCTCACTATGGCTCTAATGCCTACCCTCCCTACACCTCTCCTCCTCATCCACCTCCTCATCTCCACAGAACACCCTTCAGAACGCCTCCTCCTCTCCTCCAGGTCTCAGAATGCTCTTCAGAGGGAGGTGTTCAGCGTTTACAACAGAAACAACCAGATCCTCCTTCCTAGAAGGACTTCGACCACGAGTACCGTGTTGCTTTGGTCTGAACCTGGCAACGTTTGAAATTCCTTATTGGAGTGATGTGTTGCATCATGGGTCTACAAGGTGCTTCAGACGTTTCCCAGATGGCTGACTGTATCTGCTCCCCCCTCAGCCCTCCTCCACCCCTCAGATCCATCTGGGACCCAGCGTTCATAAGGGCTCATTATTCACCTGGAGCTCCCTCCGAGGGGACCTGAGCCTCTACTTCAATCTCATCAGCTGCTCCCTGGCACGGCCTCCGCATGAGTCACTCTTCATTGGGCTGGCGTTACCGGACCCCTTCAGCTCCAGCCCCCAACACAGGGACCAGAACATGTTCCTGCTCCCAGCCGAGAGCAGAGAACCAGCGTCTGTCTGTTCCAGACTCCCTGAAACAAGCAGGCTGAGACTATTACACTCCAGGGAAGAAATAAAATGGATGCCTCAACGTAAAATATTGATATTGAAAAATAAACACATGATCAGGTGGAGGCCTGCGGTTAATTCTGGTCACGCGACTTCAGTGTGCAAGCAGCTCAATTGTAAATACACGGTTTGATACCCTAACTATGGTGATGGAGCTGTTTCAGCTGAAACACCCTGATACAGTAACTAAGGTGATGGAGCTGTTTCAGCTGAAACACCTTGATACAGTAACTAAGGTGATGGAGCTGTTTCAGCTGAAACACCTTGATACAGTAACTAAGGTGATGGAGCTGTTTCAGCTGAAACACCCTGATACAGTAACTAAGGTGATGGAGCTGTTTCAGCTGAAACACCTTGATACAGTAACTAAGGTGATGGAGCTGTTTCAGCTGAAACACCTTGATACAGTAACTATGGTGATGGAGCTGTTTCAGGTGAAACCCCTTGATACAGTAACTATGGTGATGGAGCTGTTTCAGGTGAAACACCTTGATACATTAACTATGGTGATGGTGCTGTTTCAGGTGAAACACCTTGATACTGTAACTATGGTGATGGAGCTGTTTCCGGTGAAACACCTTGATACAGTAACTATGGTGATGGTGCTGTTTCAGGTGAAACACCTTGATACAGTAACTATGGTGATGGAGCTGTTTCAGCTGAAACACCTTGATACAGTAACTATGGTGATGGAGCTGTTTCAGGTGAAACACCTTGATACTGTAACTATGGTGATGGAGCTGTTTCAGGTGAAACACCTTGATACTGTAACTATGGTGATGGTGCTGTTTCAGGTGAAACACCTTGATACTGTAACTATGGTGATGGAGCTGTTTCAGGTGAAACACCTTGATACTGTAACTATGGTGATGGAGCTGTTTCAGGTGAAACACCTTGATACTGTAACTATGGTGATGGAGCTGTTTCAGGTGAAACACCTTGATACAGTAACTATGGTGATGGAGCTGTTTCAGGTGAAACACCTTGATACTGTAACTATGGTGATGGAGCTGTTTCCGGTGAAACACCTTGATACTGTAACTATGGTGATGGAGCTGTTTCCGGTGAAACACCTTGATACTGTAACTATGGTGATGGAGCTGTTTCCGGTGAAACACCTTGATACTGTAACCAACACCTTGATACTGTAACTATGGTTAGCCATATGGTGGCTATGGCTAACACCTTGATACTGTTACTTTGGCAATCAGGCTGCTACAGTTATACCCTTTCCACGGTGGTACTGTAACTGAGGTAACCTTGGTGAATATGGTAACTACAGAAATACTGTTTATATTGTGATAAGGTTACTACAGGGATACAGTAACCATATTGATCCATTCCAACCTGTTAATCTGTTGTTAGCGTAATTCAATACCAATGTGTATGTTGGCAGTGAGTAAGCCAGGTAACTGGGCCAGTCTTTTAACCCGTAGTACCGGTACGTGTATGTGGAGTTGCATTAGGGTGTGTAGTTGTTGTAATGTGTGTAGTTGCATTAGGGTGTGTAGTTGTTGTAATGTGTGGAGTTGCATTAGGGTGTGTAGTTGTTGTAATGTGTGGAGTTGCATTAGGGTGTGTAGTTGTTGTAATGTGTGGAGTTGCATTAGGGTGTGTAGTTGTTGTAATGTGTGGAGTTGCATTAGGGTGTGTAGTTGTTGTAATGTGTGGAGTTGCATTAGGGTGTGTAGTTGTTGTAATGTGTGGAGTTGCAGTACATTTACATTTACATTCAGGGCACTTAGCAGACGCTTTTATCCAAAGCGACTTACATTAAGTACATTTGTCATAAGAAGTGCATCAATATATCGCTGTCGGTACAGAAAGGATGTTCATAGAACCAAGTGCAAGTACCACGATCGCTAGGTCAATCAATTCCCCGTGTTACAGCCATGATAGCAGCTACTGCAGTTGCTACACAGTTAAGTGCTAGTGTAGTAGTGTGTGTAGTTCTTGTAATGTGTGTAGTTCTTCTGCTCGGTGTTCCCATGCTGGGTTGGGCGTCACGGCAACGGCTCTCCAACGAGGGAGATGTTTACGGGGCTAATCTAGCATGGGGGAGCTCATTTCCCTTCACTTAACCTCCCACTGACAGAAGGCTGCAAAGGAAACAACCAGCGCTTATCTGCCCTCTACTTCCTGTCCAGGACCCGGCAAACAGGTCCAACATCTGTCCGTCAACATCTGTCTGTCAACATCTGTCCGTCAACACCAGTCTAACAATATGTCCATCAATATCTGCCCTACTGTCAACCTACAGAGCGTGAGACGATCAGCAGCAAACGGTCTCCTCACTGTCTCCTCAGTGTCTCCTCTCTCCTCAGTGTCTCCTCTCTCCTCAGTGTCTCCTCTCCCCTCAGTGTCTCCTCTCCCCTCAGTGTCTCCTCTCCTCAGGGTCTCAGGTCAAAGTTCAAAGGTTGTAATCACTTGCTGAAGGAAGTGAGGGCGGAGAGGAAGTGATGTTGTGTTCTCATGAGGAGCAGGAAGTAAACATTCTGTGACCAGCGGCGCCCGGAACAGTTCCCATAACAGGGGGCAGTCTGACAGTGAACACATGAGACTCACTCTGCACTCTGCACACGGACCTTATGAACACATGAGCCAGGACAGACGGACCTTATGAACACATGACCCTGGACAGACGGACTTTATGAAGACATGACCCTGGACAGACGGACCTTACGAAGACATGAGCCAGGACAGACGGACCTTATGAAGACATGAGCCAGGACAGACGGACCTTATGAACACATGACCCTGGACAGACGGACCTTATGAACACTTGACCCAGGACAGACGGACCTTATGAACACATGACCCTGGACAGACGGACCTTATGAAGCCATGAGCCCACTGGGACAGGACAGACCTTTATGTATTCAGACCTGACACTTTGATCTGTTGTTCCTAATCTGGAAGAGGAATGCTGCTCCATGTTGTTTGAGGTGAGGGAGTGGTGAGGGGGAGGAGGGTGTTTCTATACTAACACACTTTATACAGACACGTACAGAGATATATCTGGATATTCAAACTGAACCAGATTCTCTCTCCAGACTATTCTGGACGTCAGCTCCATGCGTGTGTTTCTGCTGGTTTGAGTGGGAGCGGTCATGTGACCCGACCGAGCGAGCCCGCCCCCACACACATGGCCCGTTACCACGGTTACTGCGCCTGCATGCCTCGGCGCTCGAAATCTAGGCGTGTTTCTTTGACAACAGTAGCGGCGATTCGCCATGCTGGCCTGAAAGCCTTTCAGCAGGTACCTCAGACCAGCGGAACTCATCAGGGCACCCACTGAGCCCCTACTCACACCCTACACACACCCTACACACACCCTACACACGTCCTACACACTAACCACACACACACACACCCTACACACTAACCACACACACACACACCCTACACACTAACCACACACACACACCCTACACACTAACCACACACACCCTACACACACCCTACACACACCCTACAGACACCCTACACACACCCTTCACATTAACCACACACCCTACACACTAACCACACACACCCCAACCACACACACACCCTACACACACCCTACACACTAACCACACACACACCCTAACCACACACACCCTACACACACACCCTACACACACCCTACACACTAACCACACACACACACCCTAACCACACACACCCTACACACACCCTACACACACCCTACACACTAACCACACACACCCTACACACACCCTACACACTAACCACACACACCCTAACCACACACACCCTACACACTAACCACACACACACACACACACACACACCCTAACCACACACACCCTACACACACCCTACACACACCCTACACACTAACCACACCCTAACCACACACACCCTACACACACCCTACACACTAACCACACACACCCTAACCACACACACCCTACACACACCTTACACACTAACCACACACACCCTAACCACACACACCCTACACACACCCTACACACACCCTACACACTAACCACCACACCCTACACACACCCTACACACTAACCACAGACACCCTAACCACACACACCCTACACACACCCTACACACTAACCACACACACCCTAACCACACACACCCTACACACACCCTACACACTAACCACACACACCCTAACCACACACACCCTACACACACCCTACACACACCCTACACACACCCTACACACTAACCACACACACCCTACACACACCCTACACACTAAACACACACACCCTACACACACCCTACACACACTAACCACACACTAACCACACACCCTACACACTAACCACAGACACCCTAACCACACACACCCTACACACACTCTACACACTAACCACACACACCCTAACCACACACACCCTACACACACCCTACACACTAACCACACACACCCTACACACACCCTACACACTAACCACACACACCCTACACACACCCTACACACTAAACACACACACACACACCCTACACACACCCTACACCAGGGCTATTCAACCTCCTTAACAAGTGGGCCGAAAAGAAAACCACTGGGGGTTCATGGGCCACACAGAGTAAAACTACGTGAATAAATCGCTACAAATAAATCGTACATAAAGTAGTGTTATCTTAATATATATAATACTACTACATGGAATAAACTTGTCAGACGCATTCCTTCCTTCGTCACTTTTAATCGTATCATTATAAAAGATTTTGTTCTCACGTATTTTGGCCACGTATTTAGAATTCAACAATGTTGTTTGAATCATCACAAAACAGAACTACTGTACATATGAGACATTTTGAGCCAGTGAGTCAGTGAGAAAGATTGCACTGCCTTGTTTGCCTAGTTTGGCTCATCCTGAGACACTCATGCAGCTTCTCATAGGTCATGGAGCAACGTGCCCTTGTTCTGATGGCATTCATATGAGAAAACCTAGACTCACACGTATCGGTTGTGCCAAACATTGTCAGAATAAGTGATGCCAGCTCCTGATTGTGGGGTAATGATACTGGCTAGTATCACCGGCTACACACAGAAACCTGATTTGCATGCAACTATGTTTCTCCTTTATTTTATTTATTTTTTGCATGCAACCTCTTGCGGGCCAGAAAAAAAGTAAGAGGGGCCGCATTTGGCCCACGGGCCGCTAGTTGAATAGGCCTGCCCTACACACTGATCACACACACCCTACACACTAACCACACACACCCTACACACTGACCAACAGCGCTCCACCCTCAGGACCTTCCTCGTGTGAGGAGAGGTTAGGGTTAGTGTTACTGAGGTGGAGCAGGAGGTCCAAACCACCTCGACCGTCGAGCAAGGCTTCATCACTGCCTCATATACACATTATACATATGTTATTATATTAACATATATGAACATGTATTAGTATTCAAGGTCTGCCCCCACTGCCTCCTCAGTGGCTCCTCTCTCCTCACGGTCTCCTCTCTCCTCAGTGTCTCCTCTCTCCTCACTGTCTCCTCTCTCCTCAGTGTCTCCTCTCTCCTCAGTGTCTCTTCAGTGTCTCCTCTCTCCTCAGTGTCACCTCTCTCCTCAGTGTCTCCTCAGTGTCTCCTCTCTCCTCAGTGTCTCCTCGGTGTTTCCTGTCTCCTCAGTGTCTCCTCTCTCCTCAGTGTCTCCTCAGTGTCTCCTCTCTCCTCTGTGTCTCCTCAGTGTCTCCTCTCTCCTCAGTGTCTCCTCAGTGTCTCCTCTCTCCTCAGTGTCTCCTCTCTCCTCAGTGTCTCCTCTCTCCTCAGTGTCTCCTCAGTGTATCCTCTCTCATCAGTGTCTCCTCAGTGTCTTCTCACTGTCTCCTCACTGTCTCCTCTCTCCTCAGTGTCTCCTCAGTGTCTCCTCACTGTCTCCTCAGTGTCTCCTCAGTCTCCTCAGTGTCTCCTCAGTGTCTCCTCACTGTCTCCTCAGTGTCTCCTCTCTCCTCAGTGTCTCCTCAGTGTCTCCTCTCTCCTCAGTGTCTCCTCTCTCCTCAATGTCTCCTCAGTGTCTCCTCTCTCCTCAGTGTCTCCTCTCTCCTCAGTGTCTCCTCAGTGTCTCCTCTCTCCTCAGTGTCTCCTCTCTCCTCAGTGTCTACTCAGTGTTTCCTGTCTCCTCAGTGTCTCCTCTCTCCTCCTCTGTGTCCTTTCAGAGTGGCTACAAATCTGTCCTCCCGCCGCTCTGCGCTGTTAAACCGTGGGGGGGGGGGGGGGGGGTTGTCTAGGTAAGCAGGCTCTTTACTCAGCGTACACATCGTTACACATTCCTGCTCTCAGTACCTCTCCCAGTACCTCTCCCAGTACCTCTCCCAGTACCTCTCCCAGTCCCTCTCCCAGTACCTCTCCCAGTACCTGCTGGGCGACGGGCTCCACAGCGCCGCCATGCAGGGAGCCTCCGGCGACAGCAGCCTGGTGGAATCACTGTCGGGTACTGAACGTACTGTCTTATGGTGATACTGAACGTACTGTCTTATGGTGATACTGAACGTACTGTCTTATGGTGATACTGAACAGTACCGTCTTATGGTGATACTGAACGTACTGTCTTATGGTGATAATGAACGTACTGTCTTATGGTGATAATGAACGTACTGTCTTATGGTGATACTGAACAGTACCGTCTTATGGTGATACTGAACGTACTGTCTTATGGTGATACTGAACGTACTGTCTTATGGTGATAATGAACGTACTGTCTTATGGTGATACTGAACAGTACTGTCTTATGGTGATACTGAACGTACTGTCTTATGGTGATAATGAACAGTACTGTCTTATGGTGATAATGAACAGTACTGTCTTATGGTGATAATGAACAGTACTGTCTTATGGTGATACTGAACAGGACTGTCTTATGGTGATACTGAACAGGACTGTCTTATGGTGATAATGAACAGTACTGTCTTATGGTGATAATGAACAGTACTGTCTTATGGTGATACTGAACAGGACTGTCTTATGGTGATACTGAACAGGACTGTCTTATGGTGATACTGAACAGGACTGTCTTATGGTGATACTGAACGTACTGTCTTATGGTGATACTGAACGTACTGTCTTATGGTGATACTGAACGTACTGTCTTATGGTGATACTGAACAGTACTGTCTTAGGGTGATACTGAACAGGACTGTCTTATGGTGATACTGAACAGGACTGTCTTATGGTGATACTGAACGTACTGTCTTATGGTGATACTGAACAGGACTGTCTTATGGTGATACTGAACAGGATTGTCTTATGGTGATACTGAACAGGACTGTCTTATGGTGATACTGAACAGGACTGTCTTATGGTGATACTGAACAGTACTGTCTTATGGTGATACTGAACAGTACTGTCTTATGGTGATACTGAACAGGACTGTCTTATGGTGATACTGAACAGGAATGTCTTATGGTGATACTGAACAGGACTGTCTTATGGTGATAATGAACGTACTGTCTTATGGTGATACTGAACAGTACTGTCTTATGGTGATACTGAACAGTACTGTCTTATGGTGATACTGAACAGGACTCTCTTATGGTGATACTGAACAGTACTGTCTTATGGTGATACTGAACAGGACTGTCTTATGGTGATACTGAACAGGACTGTCTTATGGTGATACTGAACAGTACCGTCTCATGGTGATACTGAACAGTACTGTCTTATGGTGATACTGAACAGGACCGTCTTATGGTGATAATGAACGTACTGTCTTATGGTGATACTGAACGTACTGTCTTATGGTGATAATGAACGTACTGTCTTATGGTGATACTGAACAGGACTGTCTTATGGTGATACTGAACAGTACTGTCTTATGGTGATAATGAACAGTACTGTCTTATGGTGATACTGAACAGGACTGTCTTATGGTGATACTGAACAGGACTGTCTTATGGTGATACTGAACAGTACTGTCTTATGGTGATAATGAACAGGACTGTCTCATGGTGATACTGAACAGGACTGTCTTATGGTGATACTGAACAGGACTCTCTTATGGTGATACTGAACAGTACTGTCTTATGGTGATAATGAACAGGACTGTCTTATGGTGATAATGAACAGTACTGTCTTATGGTGATAATGAACAGTACTGTCTTATGGTGATACTGAACGTACTGTCTTATGGTGATACTGAACAGTACGGTCTTATGGTGATAATGAACAGTACTGTCTTATGGTGATAATGAACAGGACTATCTTATGGTGATAATGAACAGGACTGTCTTATGGTGATAATGAACGTACTGTCTCATGGTGATAATGAACAGTACTGTCTTATGGTGATAATGAACAGTACTGTCTTATGGTGATAATTAATAGTACTGTCTTATGGTGATACTGTAGAGTACTCACTGTCTGTACGGTGATGCTGTAGAGTACTCACTGTCTGTACGGTGATGCTGTAGAGTACTCACTGTCTGTACGGTGATGCTGTAGAGTACTCACTGTCTGTACGGTGATGCTGTAGAGTACTCACTGTCTGTACGGTGATGCTGTAGAGTACTCACTGTCTGTACGGGGATGCTGTAGAGTACTCACTGTCTGTACGGTGATGCTGTAGAGTACTCACTGTCTGTACGGTGATGCTGTAGAGTACTCACTGTCTGTACGGTGATGCTGTAGAGTACTCACTGTCTGTACGGTGATGCTGTAGAGTACTCACTGTCTGTACGGGGATGCTGTAGAGTACTCACTGTCTGTACGGTGATGCTGTAGAGTACTCACTGTCTGTACGGTGATGCTGTAGAGTACTCACTGTCTGTATGGTGATGCTGTAGAGCAGGGCTATTCAACCTCCTTAACAAGTGGGCCGAAAAAGAAAACCACTGGGGGTTCATGGGCCACACAGAGTAAAACTATGTGAATAAATTGCTACAAATAAGTCGTACATAAAGTAGTGTTATCTTAATATATATAATACTACTACATGGAATAAACTTGTCAGACGCATTCCTTCCTTCTTCACTTTTAATCGTATCATTATAAAAGATTTTGTTCTCACGTATTTTGGCCACGTATTTAGAATTCAACAATGTTGTTTGAATCATCACAAAACAGAACTACTGTACATATGAGACATTTTGAGCCAGTGAGTCAGTGAGAAAGATTGCACTGCCTTGTTTGCCTAGTTTGGCTCATCCTGAGACACTCATGCAGCTTCTCATAGGTCATGGAGCAACGTGCCCTTGTTCTGATGGCATTCATATGAGAAAACCTAGACTCACACGTATCGGTTGTGCCAAACATTGTCAGAATAAGTGATGCCAGCTCCTGATTGTGGGGTAATGATACTGGCTAGTATCACCGGCTACACACAGAAACCTGATTTGCATGCAACTATGTTTCTCCTTTATTTTATTTATTTTTTGCATGCAACCTCTTGCGGGCCAGAAAAAAAGTAGGAGGGGCCGCATTTGGCCCACGGGCCGCTAGTTGAATAGGCCTGCTGTAGAGTACTCACTGTCTGTACGGTGATGCTGTAGAGTACTCACTGTCTGTATGGTGATGCTGTAGAGTACTCACTGTCTGTACGGTGATGCTGTAGAGTACTCACTGTCTGTATGGTGATGCTGTAGAGTACTCACTGTCTGTATGGTGATGCTGTAGAGTACTCACTGTCTGTACGGTGATGCTGTAGAGTACTCACTGTCTGTACGGTGATGCTGCCGTGGCGATCCCTACTCCAGGTTCCTATACCTCCAGAATGCCCCCGTCTGCAGCAGGCGGCCCGGCCCGGCGCCCGGCGCCCGGCCCGGCGCCGCCTGATGACTCCCAGATGCTCCAGACGCTCTCAAAGCGGCTCTATGACCCGATGACCTCTGCCGCCTGATTGGCTGGAAACAATCTCTGTTTACATCACATGTCGTGAGAGTCGTGCTGGCTGCTGGGCTGAGGGGGAGGACCGCCAGTCCACCGGCCTTCAGCCAGCTGGGAGCTGGGGAGACCCAGAGGGACGTGCCCCCCCCGGAGGGACGTCCCCCCCCCCGGAGGGACCGTGCCCCCCCCCCCGGAGGGACCGTGCCCCCCCCCCCCGGAGGGACGCCCCCTCCCCCGGAGGGACCGGTCCCCCCCCCCCCTCCCCCGGAGGGACGGTGGTCCCCCCCCCCTGAGGGACGGTGGTCCCCCCCCCGGAGGGACCGCCCCCCCCGGAGGGACGGTGGTCCCCCCCCCTGAGGGACGGTGCCCCCCCCGGAGGGACCGTCCCTCGGAGGGTCCCCCCCCCTGAGGGAAGGTCCCCCCCCCTGAGGCCGGTCCCCTGAAGGAGAGGACCTATGGGTACATGCAGAGGTTATGATATCTGAGGATATACTCGTCCAATAACACACGATGTGTTCGTATACGTTGATATATGTTATGTGTTCGTATACGTTGATATATGTTATGTGTTCTTATACAACGGGGGACCTAAATCCAGCGATCTGATTGGTTCCCAACTGTTGTATAACTGCTATGACGCCCAATCATTTTGTGAAAGTTTGCATATCACTCCGCGCCTGGAAGTAGAAACAGTTACAAAGTAAAACATATGTTGGATGATGGAGAGGGTGTAAATGTTGTTACTCTGGGAGGGAGCAAGGCGATGGAGAGACTAACGAAAGCTTAGGCACACGGCGAGTGAACTGCTCCATGGGATAAATTACCGGCGAACCGCTCTATCGGAGCCTTCTCTCGGAGGGACGCTAAAGTGTGTTGCATAGCGACCGTCGATGCATAGCGGCAGCCAGGAGGGACTACTTTTTTGTATTCTTTAATTAAACGGCTATTTTGACTTTCTTGGTTTCTTTTTAAATGTAGTGTGTCTATGACTTTCGTTTCGCCATAATAGTAACCGTTGTATAAAAGCAATAGATCACTTCAGTCAGTGGCATGTGCTCATTATACCACTGTGAAGGGGGTCGCCGGCCCTCCGCTGCGCGTCGGGGCCGGACAACGCCCCTTAACAGTGGTATAATGAGCACATACCACAGCCTGGCGTGATCTATTGCTTAAGTATACGTTGATATATTTTACTATGTGTTCGTATATGTTGATATACGATACTATGTGTTCGTATACGTTGATATGTAACTATGTGTTCGTAGACATTGATATATGTTACTATGTGTTCGTATACGTTGATATATTTTACTATGTGTTCGTATTAGAGCTGTCAGTTAAATGCGTTATTAACGGCGTTAACGCAAACCAATTTTAACGGCGTTAAATTTTTTATCGCGCGATTAACGCAATTATTATATTAAAAAAAAAAAAAAAGGTTTTTTTTTTTTTTCCTTTGACTCAAAACAAAGAAGCAGTAGCCTGACTGCTATGTTCAAATTACATTTGTTCAAAGCAGTCGTTTAATTGCACTATAGGCTCTTTTTTTGTATCGTCCTGTTTTGATCAGTATATGCCAATGTTGTTATCAATAAAAAATCATTTGCACAAGGCAAGCCGATGCACTTCACCATGTTGATGAGAGAATTAAAATGAGAAGAATTATGGGACAAGAAAATCAAGGGATATTTAGCATAGAAAAATAATTTGTGATTAATTGCGATTAATCGTGAGTTAACTATGACATGAATGCGATTAATCACGATTAAATATTTTAATCGCTTGACAGCTCTAGTTCGTATATGTTGATATACGTTACTATGTGTTCGTATACGTTGATATGTAACTATGTGTTCGTAGACGTTGATATATGTTACTATGCGTTTGTATACGTTGATATATGTCACTATGTGTTTGTATACGTTGATATATGTTACTATGTGTTTGCATACGTTGATATATGTTACTATGCGTTTGTATACGCTGATATATGTTACTATGCGTTTGTATACGTTGATATATGTTACTAATATTTTAATCGCTTGACAGCTCTAGTTCGTATATGTTGATATACGTTACTATGTGTTTGTATACGTTGATATGTAACTATGTGTTCGTAGACGTTGTTATATGTTACTATGCGTTTGTATACGTTGATATATGTTACTATGTGTTTGTATATGTTGATATATGTTACTATGTGTTTGCATACGTTGATATATGTTACTATGCGTTTGTATACGTTGATATATGTTACTATGCGTTTGTATACGTTGATATATGTTACTATGCGTTTGTATACGTTGATATATGTTACTATGCGTTTGTATACGTTGATATATGTTACTATGCGTTTGTATACGTTGATATATGTTACTATGCGTTTGTATACGTTGATATATGTTACTATGCGTTTGTATACGTTGATATATGTTACTATGTGTTTGTATACGTTGATATATGTTACTATGTGTTCGTATACGTTGATATATGTTACCATGTGTTTAAGTAGTGATCTGGAGATGAGAGTGTCACCAGAGGATACTCAGATCGCTGGAAGGAACAAAACTCAAAGCACAAGCCTTTCAGTCCTCTGCTACTGTGTGTGTGTGTGTGTGTGTGTGTGTGTGTGTGTGTGTGTGTGTGTGTGTGTGTGTGTGTGTGTGTGTGTGTGTGTGTGTGTGTGTGTGTGTGTGTGTGTGTGTGTGTGTGTGTGTGTGTGTGTGTGTGTGTCACACCACACAACAAAACCACAAAAGATAATACAACCCAACTGAGAGAGACACCAAAAACACAATACAACACAATTCATCTCTCACAGAGAGAGAGCACTGCAATGTGTTTGTTTGTTTGTTTGTTTGTTTGTTTGTTTGTTTGTTTGTTTGTTTGAGAGAGAGAGAGAGAGAGAGAGAGAGAGAGAGAGAGAGAGAGAGAGAGAGAGAGAGAGAGAGAGAGAGAGAGAGAGAGAGAGAAAGAGAGACAGAGAGAGAGAGAGAGAGAAAATGATAGAAAGAGAATGATATAAAGAGAGAGAGACAAAGGGAGAGAGAGAGAATGGTATAAAGAGAGAGTGAGAAAGAGAGAGTGAGAAAGAGAGAGAGAGAGCGAGAGAGAGAGCGAGAGAGAGAGAGAGCGAGAGAGAGAATGATAGAAAGAGAGACAGAAAAAGAGAGAGAGAGAGAGAAAGAGAGAAAAAGCGAGAGACAATGTTAGAAAGAGAGAAAAAGAGAGAGAATTATAGAAAGAGAGAGAGAGAGAGAGAGAGACTGAGAGAGAGAGAGAGAATGATAGAAAGAGAGAGAGAGAGAGAGAGAGAGAGAGAGAGAGAGAGAGAGAGAGAGAGAGAGAGAGAGAGAGAGAGAGAGAGAGAGAGAGAGAGAGAGAGAGACACTGCGATGTGTAAATAACTTGAAGATCTGAATGTCTTGAGCAGCGGACAATGTTTTGTTTGCTACTGTGTTGTTGACACAACAAACTGGGGTTATACACAAACCCTTCCCAGAATGCCTCTCTCTGGGCCTTTGTTTGGATTTTCTCCGTAATGTCACCCATACTCTGAGTCACATACTCCCAGCACAACACAATGCAACCACACAACACAACGCAACCACACAACACATCACAACCACACAACACAACGCAACCACACAACACACCGCAACCACACAACACACCGCAACCACACAACACGACGCAACCACACAACACACCGCAACCACACAACACAACACAACCACATAACACACCTCAACCACACAACACAACGCAACCACACAACACAACACAACCACACAACACGACGCAACCACACAACACACCGCAACCACACAACACAACACAACACAACCACACAACACAACACAACACAACCACACAACACAACACAACCACACAACACACCGCAACCACACAACACAACACAACCACACAACACAACACAACCACACAACACACCGCAACCACACAACACAACACAACCACACAACACACCGCAACCACACAACACAACACAACTACACAACACAACACAACCACACAACACACCGCAACCACACAACACAACACAACCACACAACACAACACAACCACACAACACAACACAACCACACAAAACACCGCAACCACACAACACAACACAACACAACACAACCACACAACACAACCACACAACACACCGCAACCACAAGCAAAAAGCAAAACAAGGCCCTGTTGCTCGCTGAAGGATGCAGATAGCAGACCGCAGCATCCAGGGGGGGGGGTTGATTTGAGGGAGGGGGGGTTGATTTGAGGGAGGGGGGGTTGATTTGAGGGAAGGGGGGTTGATTTGAGGGAGGGGGGGTTGATTTGAGGGAGGGGGGGTTGATTTGAAGGAGGGGGGGTTGATTTGAAGGAGGGGGGGTTGATTTGAGGGAGGGGGGGTTGATTTGAAGGTGGAGGGGTGATTTGAAGGTGGAGGGTTGATTTGAAGGTGGAGGGGTGATTTGAAGGTGGAGGGGTGATTTGAAGGTGGAGGGGTGATTTGAAGGTGGAGGGGTGATTTGAAGGCTAAACATGAAGATCAGGAACATCAGGGCTCTCTATTGCCGCTTTTCCACCGCACATGTAGCTCGACTCGACTCGACTCGACTCGACACGACTCGACACGGCAGCAGCACGGGTCGTTTTCCACCGCAAATAGTACCTCCTGGACGTGGGCGGGGTCGGCTGCGCGAAAGGGCCGTGACGTATTTTTGTACGCGACGCAAACAACACCTACGCAACCCACACATGGAGAGAACCCACATAACAACAATGGAGGACATCGATAACATTACTATTATTAGCTGGCATGTTGAAGAAGTTGAAGAAGTGGAATATGTTGGCTGCGGCGCTGCTATGGCTGTTACCAGCATGGTTGCCATGTCGCTCTCGTGACTTCGTCACACTCTCTGGCCAATCAGTGGCCGGCCGTCTGCCGACGTCACCTTTTAGCATTGGCTCAGCCGCTTGGAACCTAGAGCGAGGCGGTACTAGAAAAACCAGCCACTTCAGGTACCAGATACCATGTTTTCGCGGTGGAAACGCAAAAAATGCGAGCTGAGTCGAGTCGAGTCGAGTCGTGTCGAGCTGGTACCATGCAGTGGAAAAGCGGCATATGACTGGATCAGCAGCTGATCTCTGATCTGATTCTTGTTATGGTGGTTAGTGGAGGCTCGTTAGGGGGGAAACGTAACGCGACATTACCGGGAAGGAAACCACAGAGGTCTCTGGGTTTAATCATCGTTGGAAATATGTAATAAGTAATGTCATTACACAACACAACAACTTATGTCAATCAGGTCTAGTTATTTAAAGATGTTTTAATGTTACATATTTTAATCAATGGAATAACTGCCGTAAAATCAACGTTGTTTCACGTTATCTTCAAACTGTCAGCAAGACGTTTAACCAAATCAAAAGCCCCAG
>NC_044058.1:30157658-30232658 GCF_902167405.1 Gadus morhua | reverse complement strand
CATCGGGCAGCGTCTTTTCCTAGCTGTCTGTGTTGTTTACGGGAATGGGTTAACCTAGTGATTGTCAATGCTTGGCACTTGGTTCTATGAACATCCTTTCTGTACCCACAGATATGTTGTTGTTTTTCTTTCTCCGGAAAAATGTACAGATTGTAAGTCACTTTTGATAAAATAATCTGCTAAATGACCTAAATGTAAATGTTAATATGATTATTACTACTACTTAAGAGCCGTAGTGGTAGCCAGCATGAATTATCTTCAATAGGACGGCGGCGTCCAACAGGACGTGGATGTTTTCCTAAACCGTCACATCACAGGTCATTAGGGACAGGAAGTAGCACCGATTACCAACGAGGAAGAAGGAACAACACAGCCACCACAACATAAACCATCAGCTACAGTCGCAGGACCTGAGAGAGATCAGGCAGAGCGGAGCTGCTCAACGGGGAACAATGCTGAGGTGGTTAGCTCAGCTTAGCGATCAACTATCAGCTCAACACTAGCAGCTATCCTCTGTCAGCTAAGAGTTAGCCGCTATCAGCTAGCAGCTATCAGCTCAACGTTATCAGCTAGCTACTAGCCTCTAGCAGCTATGAGCATGGCTTAGGACAACACAAAACCACACTGATGACAAAACCAGTTTCAACTTGTTTTAAATACCTCCAGTTAGGATTTACTTGGTGTTTGGAACATCTCTCCCTTCTCATTGGTCCTTTCACAGAAGTGACATCTTCCATCTCTCTGAACACAGTGAGATTACCCAAGATGGACGTCATATCAAATACAGATCCTCCACATCATCTAGACCAGAAGATTGAAGGCTATCGAACAACCATTTAAAATACTATTATAATACTAGATACATTATATAATATAATACTAGTAAGATTCTGGTATTATGGAAGGTATTTTAGAGAAGTATAGTCAGTGTATTGTAGAGCAGTATAGTAAGAGGATTGTAGAGCAGTATAGACAGAGTATTGTAGAGCAGTAGACAGAGCATTAAAGCGAAGTATAGACAGAGTATTGTAAAGCAGTAAAGACAGTAATGTAGAGCAGTATAGACAGAGTATTGTAAAGCAGTATAGGCAGAGTATTGTAAAGCAGTTAAGACCGTATTGTAGAGCAGTATAGACAGAGTATTGTTAAGCAGTATAGACAGAGTATTGTAAAGCAGTATAGAAAGAGTATTGTAGAGAAGTATAGACAGAGTATTGTAGAGCAGTATAGACAGAGTATTGTAAAGCAGTATAGAAAGAGTATTGTAGAGAAGTATAGACAGAGTATTGTAAAGCATTATAGACAGAGTATTGTAGAGAAATAAAGACAGAGTATTGTAGAGCAGTATCGACAGTATTATAGAGCAGTACAGACAGTATTATAGAGCAGTATAGAAAGATATTGTAGAGCAGTATAGACAGAAAATTGTAGAGCAGAATATACAGAGTATTGTAGAGCAGTAGACCGAGTATTAAAGAGAAGTAAAGACAGAGTATTGTAAAGCAGTAAATACAGTATTTTAGAGCAGTATAGCCAGAGTATTGTAGAACAGTATAGACAGTATTATAGAGCAGTATAGACAGTATTATAGAGCAGTATAGACAGAGTATTGTAGAACAGTATATACAGTATTATAGAGCAGTATAGACAGAGTATTGTAAAGCAGTAAAGACAGAGTATTGTAGAGCAGTAGAGACAGTATAGTAGAGCAGTATAGACAGAGTATTGTAGAGCCGTAGAGAGAGTATAGTAGAGCAGTATAGACAGAGTATTGTAGAACAGTATAGACAGTATTATAGAGCAGTATATACAGTATTATAGAGCAGTTTAGATATAGAGTATAGAGTATTGTAAAGCAGTAAAGACAGAGTATTGTAGAGCAGTAGAGACAGTATAGTAGAGCAGTATAGACAGTATTGTAGAGCCGTAGAGAGAGTATAGTAGAGCAGTATAGACAGAGTATGGTAGAGCAGTACAGAGGCTGGGTTCTGGTCAGACACTAACAAACGTCCACTGATGGGCACAGCAAGGGGGGTTGACGAGCGGAACCAATCACACAGACAGCACTGCCAGGCTCTTGATTCTGATTGGCTGACAGGAGGCTGAGTGTTCTGTGTTAACGAGGTTATTGAACAGTGTATTGTGTTCTAGGATCTCAGCGGCATGTGAGGAAGGTATTGAGGAGCTGTGTTGACAGATGTGTATATTGTTCCATCCAGGAGGTTGTTGGTTCAGAGCTAAGTTTAGCCCCAGAGTCGGGGCTCCGCACTAAATCACAAAGTGGTCCGGAGCGTCTGACACCAAAAGCAAACGATTAAAGCTCTGGGCTTACACCAGACATTCCCCGCCTGGCAACATCTGGACGACCTTTCACACCAACAGGCTCACCTGCAGGCTACCGTCCTGCTGGAGGGGGGGGGGTGGAGGTGGAGGGGGGGGTCGTGGAGGTGGAGGGGGGGGGGGGGGTGGAGGTGGAGGGGGGGTGGTGGAGGTGGAGAGGGGGGGGGAGGGGGGGTGGTGGAGGGGGGGGGGGGTGGAGGTGGAGGGGGGGTGGTGGAGGTGGAGGGGGGGGGGGGGGGGAGGGGGGGGGAGGGGGGGTGGTGGAGGGGGGGGTGGAGGGGGAGGGGGGGGGGTGGAGGTGGAGGGGGGGGGTGGAGGTGGAGAGGGGGTGGTGGAGGGGGAGGTGGAGGTGGTGGGGGGGGTGGAGGTGGAGGGGGGGGTGGAGGTGGAGGGGGGGGTGGAGGGTGGGTGGTGGAGGGGGGAGGTGGAGGGTGGGTGGTGGAGGGGGGAGGTGGAGGGGGGAGGGGGAGGTGGAGGGGGGAGGTGGAGGGGGGGGGGGGAGGGGGGAGGTGGAGGGGGGGATGGAGGGGGAGTTGGAGGGGGGGGTGGTGGAGGTGGAGGGGGGGTGGTGGAGGGGGAGGGGGGAGGTGGAGGTGGCGGGGGGGGTGGAGGGTGGGTGGTGAAGGTGGAGGGGGGAGGTGGAGGTGGAGGGGGGAGGTGGAGGTGGAGGGGGAGGGGGGAGGTGGAGGGGGGAGGGGGAGGTGGAGGGGGGAGGTGGAGGGGGAGGGGGGAGGTGGAGGTGGTGGAGGTGGAGGGGGGAGGTGGAGGGGGGAGGTGGAGGTGGAGGGGGGAGGTGGAGGGGGAGGGGGGAGGTGGAGGGGGAGGGGGGTGGTGGAGGTGGTGGAGGTTGGGGAGGTGGTGGAGGTTGGGGAGGTATGCAGCGAGCCACGGGGAGAAGGAATGTGCAGCAGAACCGGCCCCTGACCCGGGCTCCAACGCAGCGCAGAACCTCTGTGTTGACTGAGGGCCCTCCTCCGTCAGCCTCTCCTCCGTCAGCCTCTCCTACGTCAGCCTCTCCTCCGTCAGCCTCTCCTCCGTCAGCCTCTCCTACGTCACGCGTCCTCACAGCCTGCTCCTACTGGTCCGCCCTTCAGCGACTCATTGGCCGACGGTTACAAGGTTCCCTCCAATCAGCAGGTGTGAGTCTGCTCTGTGTGTTGTTCTAACAGTGTGTTGGTTCTCACTGTGTTGGTTCTCACTGCGTTGGTTCTCACTGCGTTGGTTCTCACTGCGTTGATTCTCGCTGCGTTAGTTCTCGCTGCGTTGGTTCTGTATTGGTTCTCTCTGCGTTGGTTCTGTGATGGTTCTCTCTGCGTTGGTTCTGTGATGGTTCTCACTGCGTTGGTTCTGTATTGGTTCTCTCTGCGTTGGTTCTCTTTGCGTTGGTTCTGTGTTGGTTCTCACTGCGTTGGTTCTGTATTGGTTCTCTCTGCGTTGGTTCTCTCTGCGTTGGTTCTGTGATGGTTCTCACTGCGTTGGTTCTGTATTGGTTCTCTCTGCGTTGGTTCTCACTGCATTGGTTCTGTATTGGTTCTCTCTGCGTTGGTTCTGTATTGGTTCTCTCTGCGTTGGTTCTGTATTGGTTCTCACTGCATTGGTTCTGTATTGGTTCTCTCTGCGTTGGTTCTGTATTGGTTCTCTCTGCGTTGGTTCTGTATTGGTTCTCTCTGCGTTGGTTCTCACTGCGTTGGTTCTGCGTTGGTTCTCTCTGCGTTGGTTCTCACTGCGTTGGTTCTGCGTTGGTTCTCACTGCGTCGGTCATATACTAGTGATCATACAGTGTTGACATGATAGTTGATGATGTTGTGATGACAGAAGAGCGCATTGATAGAGTGTGACATAGGGGGACTGGTTCAGTCCCAGTATAGGGGGACTGGTTCAGTCCCAGTATAGGGGGACTGAACCAGTCCCCCTATACTGGGACCTGAACCAGTCCCCCTATACTGGGACTGAACCAGTCCCAGTATAGGGGGACTGGTCCCAGTATAGGGGGACTGGTTCAGTCCCACTATAGGGGGACTGGTTCAGGTCCCAGTATAGGGGGACTGGTTCAGGTCCCAGTATAGGGGGACTGGTTCAGTCCCAGTATAGGGGGACTGGTTCAGGTCCCAGTAGTGGGACTGGTCCCAGTATAGGGGGACTGGTTCAGGTCACATGACTCTCTGACCATTCCTACCAGACCGGTAACAGGACGTCCTGGATGAGACCACGACCAGCAGCTCAACCAATCAGGAGCCCTCAATTTTAGAACCCCAAATCATGGTTTTCCTTCAAAGGCTGGAGAAGAGGGGTCAGGGTGTCGCCGTCCTGTCCGCCGTCTCAGAGGTGGACAGGAACACAGTCGGTACGTGATCAGGCCTCGAGTTAGAGTGGCATAAAGGCGCTCTCACACTAGGGCCGTTTGCCTTTTCCGTGCTGCAGGAAGATCCAGCACGGTTCCCCCCCTCCCCCCGCTGGCCCGTGGTCACACTGCTCCCAAAGGCCGTGGCCTGGGCAAGATTGCTCCTTCATACATACGTCATCACGTCGTAATACGTTAAATACGTCATCACCAAGACTCCTCGCCGCCATAACAACGATGGAGAACAACAACGTGAATGCTGTCGTCGGCCCACATTTCAAGTAAACACTCGACTTCACCATCGCACCAACGTAAACCCACTCGTGAACCGCTTGCCGCCATTGTTTTAAATGATTGTTGTGGGGAAGAAGGGCATGGAACTATAGAGAAAGAAGGGTCGCGCAAGGACTACGTCATCCAGCTCACGTTGCGTATCCGCGCGTCATCTCATTAGCATCTGTACTTTGGCCACGGCACACCTTTCCCAAGTGTGCCGTGGCCATGGGGCTGTTCCGTGCTGGAATACGGATGGCGTGGTCACACTAGCCAAACGTTCTAGAGTTTAGTATGCAAATGAGCTCGGGCACGGGGCCGCGGCCCTAGTCTAAGTGGCCGCTTAAATAGTTTGTTTGCATGTTCTTTGAGAATATGAAGCCTAATTTAGATTGGAGCGAGATAGAAACACTAATTGGGAAAGCAGCATACGTCCGTA
Source organism: Gadus morhua (assembly GCF_902167405.1). Lineage (NCBI taxonomy): Eukaryota > Metazoa > Chordata > Actinopteri > Gadiformes > Gadidae > Gadus > Gadus morhua. The sequence goes on along the minus strand of NC_044058.1, from coordinate 30,227,265 downwards.
AAGAAATTAACATGACTGCCTATGTTTCAATATGTGACCCGAGCCTGCCCCCTGGTGGCCAACTCACAGAATTAGCCCGGAGTGTGACCCGAGCCTGCCCCATGGAGGCCAACTCACAGAATTAACCCGGAGTGTGACCCGAGCCTGCCCCCTGGTGGCCAACTCACAGAATTAACCCAGAGTGTGGCCCGAGCCTGCCCCCTGGTGGCCTACTCCTACCCCACCACCCCAAAGAGACCAACGGAACACAAATCATCTGGGTCAGTCTTTTTATTGTCAATATCCCAAAGAAAACAGACACACACACACACATACACGCACGCACGCACACAGGGCCTATCAGCCCAACAGGTAGGAAACGCCGCTTCTGCGGGTCATCAACAACACAAACTACCAAACACATGCAGGAAATATTTGGTCCAATACAACACAAAGTTCATCTAGTCGACTATAAAAAAACTAAAGGAGTCAAGAAGTCGTTTAACAAAAAGAAAGGCAGGAGGAGCCCGCCTACAGCTTCTTCACCGCCTCGTCGATGTCACTGATCTGCTCCTTGAGCTGGCTCCACTGCTCGGCGTTCAGCGAGATCCCTGGAGGAGCAGGAGGAGGAGGAGGAGGAGGAGCAGGAGGAGGAGGAGCAGCAGCAGCAGCAGCAGGAGCAGCAGCAGGAGGAGGAGAAGGGTCAAAAGGAGGAGGAGCGTAAAAAGGGAGGAGACAGCAGGACATGTTTAACCAGCAGTGATATGACCGTGGCTGAACAGAAGGAGGTGGAGTTCTGTACCTTTCTTCCCGGGCTTCATCTCTCCGTCCGGGTTCATCCAGTACTCCCTGATGTCCACCAGCGTTTTGCCCTTGAAGTCCCTGACACTCACGTACCGCATCTTCCCGATCTGAGACACAGACAGGAGGTCAACAGCAGAGCCTCCTCCCTCCAGACATTGAACACAGATCCCAAACTGGAACCACAGCTGGGGCCTGGAGCATCGCCTAGCAACATGGAAGAGCCCCATGCCTGCTATGCTAGCAGGTGCCCATCGCTAGCTCTAAATGCTAGCAGACGCCCCTTGCTAGCTCTAAATGCTAGCAGACGCCCGTCGCAACGCTCCAAATTGCCCTCCTACCTGGAGCCTCGCCCCTCCTACCTGGAGCCTCGCCCCTCCTACCTGGAGAGCCGCCCCCTCCTACCTGTAGCCCCTCCTAACTGGAGCCCCGCCCCTACCACCTAGAGCACCGCCCCCTGGCCACTCCCACCTAGAGCACCGCCCCCTGGCCACTCCCACCTAGAGCACCGCCCCCTTGCCCCTCCCACCTGGAGCCCCGCCCCCTGGCCCCTCCTACCTGGAACATGCCGTCCTCTACGCCGCCACCGCCGCCAACGCCGCCGCCGCCGCCGCCGCTCTTGGCCGAGCCGCCCGCTCTCGACGGCTCTCCGCCCTTCGGCTTCTTGGCCGCTTTCTCCGGAGCGCTCGGCTTCTTCCGCTTCGCCTAGCAACACACCACCCCGTCAGCTGATTGGTGGTCAAAGATAGAACCTGTCTCCTATTGGTCCTTGCATAAGGATCCCTTCTCAGCTATTGGCTGTCACAGATATAACCTGTCCCTTATTGGTGGTCACAGATAAAACCCTGCTCTAATTGGTCATCACAGATAGAACCTGTCTCTTATTGGTCGTCCAAGATAGAACCTGTCTCCTATTGGTCCTTACATAGAGACACTTCTCAGCTATTGATCGTTAGTTACGCAGTTGTCAAGTCATTATTTTGTCATTAAGCAGACGCCTACACATAAACAGGCACAGCAAAGTTAGTCGGACGCCGTCATACCCGTCACTCAGGACGTGGTCCTACCTGTCACTGAGGACGTGGTCCTACCCGTCACTCAGGACGTGGCCCTACCCGTCACTCAGGACGTGGCCCTACCCGTCACTCAGGACGTGGCCCTACCCGTCACTCAGGACGTGGCCCTACCCGTCACTCAGGACGTGGCCCTACCCGTCACTCAGGACGTGGCCCTACCCGTCACTCAGGACGTGGTCCTACCCGTCACTCAGGACGTGGCCCTACCCGTCACTCAGGCCGGGGTCAGCTGACCAGGTGAGTCTTACCTTGGTCTCTACCTCGCTGTCTGAGTCGCTGGCCGACGTGGACGACAGGATTTCCTTTGATTTCGGCATCCTGAAACAACAGATGTGGATAGAGGTTTGAAGAAAGGTCGACCCCGCCCCCTGAGTGGACACACGTTAAGGGTTTCGAACGTATCATTACTACTAGCTGAATAGCTTTGGGAGAAGGAAATACATTTGAAGTCACACACACACACAACAATACACAAATAATTCACACACCCAACCGTCAGCCTACAATCAAAACAGAGCTACACACAGAGATTGCTGGCTGTGTGGGTAGGCTGTGCGTGCGTATATGTAGGCTGTGCGTGTATACAGGCTGTTTGTGTTTGTGTATGTGTAGGCTGTGCTTGCGCGTGTGTGAAGACCACCTCAATGGCCGCTCGTTCCCACTGCGCTCAACAATGCGCGATTTCAGCAGCACGTGCACTTCGTGTTCACCTGCCCTCGAGGTTAGAGGTGAGCGCGTGGCAGTAGCATAATGTCGACTAGGAGAGACCACGGCTCGTCCTGTCTAGGATGCTCCACCACTAGCCTAGCTAGCGAAGCATCCTAGCCAGGAAGACTAGCCTAGCCAGTGGTTAGCCTAGCCACTGAGCTAACAGCTAGCTCCTCTACCTGGTTTCCTATCCTAAGCTATCAAACGCTCTTCTAGCCTCATCCTGCGGAAAACTTCATCAGTGTAGCATCAAGCTGTGTAGCATAGCGCGTGCGGTGAGTTCTTACTTGTGTCTGGTCGCGAGGCTGTGGAGGTCTGGAAGCGGCAGCTCGAGACGAGGACGGACTTAAAGAAACCGCAGCTCAGCTATGTGCGCGTGTAAGTGTCGGACATGATGTGTGCGCGTGCGTGTACGTGTAGTGCGGTCCTTAGAATGAATTACTAATTCTGATAAATTCGTAAAAACCTTTTGCCAGTAATGGTCAACATTTACATATTTTTGTTTCTTTAATTTTCAGCTTCTTTGACAGTGTTTATTTATTTACAGTTTGTATTTTAAATCAGATGCTTCTGCGAGAATAGGCTGGAGTTGACAGATGTTCTTTTAATGACATATATAAAACTGAACCAAAACACACAAACATGTTGAAATATTCCTCACAGTGCCGGTTGCTATGGTTATGGTTCTTATGCTATATTATCATACGTCCTCACATCAGAGGAACACAGCCACCTAGAGAGGGGTTCAGTCCAGTTTAAACCAGTTTAAACCCTCTAGAACACCTAGAGAGGGGTTCAGTCCAGTTTAAACCAGTTTAATCCAGGGTCAACCCTCTGACCAGCATCAAGACTCTTGGAGCTCTGATTAGCTTCAAGCAGAGCACCAACAGGATGAGACGATGTGGGGTGAAGGACCACCAGGGCCCCCGCCCTGCTCAGCCCAGCCCAGGGGGTCCAGGTGGCTCTGGGGGTCCCAGCAGGTCCGGGGGGCAGGTGGACCTTGGGCTCCCCGGTCCTCTCACCTCCCGATGCCCCGGGCCAGGTTGGCGTCGGTCTCGGCGGCCTCCTTCAGGACCTGCATCATCAGCGCGTTCCGCCGGCGCGTCTCCTCCGCCCGCAGCGGGTTCGCCTCCGGGAGGTTCTGAGGGGACAACAACCGTCACGTCACTGGTCCTTCAGCACAGCTCCGGGGTACCCCTAGTGAGCCCAGAGCCTCTGGGGCAGTAGTTCTCAGATGGGGGGTTTGCATGCCCCTAGGGGTACTTTGGAGCACTGCAGGGGGCATTCAGGAGGAGATACTACTTTAAAAGAAAGCCAACTCATTTATAATTCCTGGTTGAAATCTAAACAAAGAGGAGAAAGGAGAATCTGTGGAGGGAGTACACTAGTAGGATGAGGGGGAGCACCACCTCTCCAAAGGACCAGAGAGGAACCTCCTCTGAAGAAGAGCGAGGAACTCAACATCAACATCAACGACACAGCAACATGAGACACCACGTTCAGACAGGAACCCCTGCTTTACGATGTGAACCCCTGCAAGACATTAACCCCTGCTTTACGACGTGAACCCCTGCAAGACAGGAACCCCTGCTTTACGACGTGAACCCCTGCAAGACAGGAACCCCTGCTTTATGACGTGAACCCCTGCAAGACAGGAACCCCTGCTTTATGACGTGAACCCCTGCAAGACAGGAACCCCTGCTTTATGACGTGAACCCCTGTTTTACATCAGGTTCTAACTAATATAGTTCACTTCATCACCATTGGGCCAAAAAGGCAATTAAAATGACTGCTCCTGAGTGAAGTATTGTGGGGGTTTGATGAGGGACATCTTAAGCTACCCCACGAGTATTTCCAAATGCCAAACAGAAAGGATTTGACACCTAAACGCGCCCTGACAGCCTTGACCCGCACTGCGTGGGGCTCCACCATGTTGGAGAGGGCGTCCTGACGCCGCCATGTAGGAGAGGGCAAGATGTAAACAAATACAAATCAATGAATAAATACGACAAATTTAGTCCCTTGATAAATGTAAGCATTATGGTGCTTTTTATCCAATTCACTTTAGTGGTTAACAGGCCGATCTTGGCCTCTACAATTTGCTGAGACGTGACGCGAGGTTCAAAGTTCATGTGAACGTATAGGGGGTGTAACGTCTGGAAATCAATAAGGTTACTCCAATACTGACATGGTCAGAAATATGGTCTGAACACCCCCTAATGCTATGCTTTACCAAACGACATGAATACATGGCGTTCTATAAACTCAGATCTCACCGCCGCGCGTCCTGCCGCTGCGCCTTACGGCAAATAATTCCCCCTGCTGTACAAACGTCCTTTAGGGGTAGTTACACCACCACGACTACACTCTTACGGCTCCTGGGTTACGAACATACCGTCCTGCTCCTGCGGACCCATAATCAATAATCACCTTCACCATCTCCTTCTTGCGCTCCTCGGACGGTACCACGATGTACCACAGACCCAGCCCGCCGCCCACTGCCAGCGCGCACCACGCGTAGCTCACCACCTTGCGAAGCGCGCTCATGCCTTCTGTTTGAGTGAACGGCTGAATTCAGATAGTGGACCGAAACGCGCTGCGAGGCACCGGGGAAGTGTCAACGCATAGCACCAACTTTTTGTGCAGCGTTGTTGTCTGGTTACGTATCCACGGTCGTGTGTGCAATGCATTGTGGGTCAGGCGCTATATATCCGGTCGTCCTTCCCGATATCCTCGACCACGCACAAAAATACAGTGAACACAACCTTACCACGAGGCTGATGGGGAACGAAGTAAAGATATATCTGTCATATACGACAGATACACCCCTTTTATATATACACACCTAGATTCTATGCCCCTTTTCTTTGGTGTAATGCATGAACTTTACGCGAGAGGGCACCAGATCCACACCTCATGATAAAATGCATAATTAGCTTCTCATGGAGGATTACAAAAAGAGAGTGCCTTAGCATATTAACCGGCACCAGTGTTAATGTAAATGCATGTTAATGCTGGGGGTGACGGGTTCATTCAAACGACACAAATACAAAAACACATTTTATTCATTGAGTTTAGATCAGACCGGAAGGATCAGACAGCATTCACAGCTTTTCGTTCCCACCCCCCGCACATCGTCCCAGGGTTCTGCCAGGACCACCTACCGTTCAACCCCTACAGTTACAACCCCACCCCCACACCAGACCCCGGGTCCTCCAATAGACCCCGGTCCGGGTTCTATTGCAGGGGTTTCCCCAAGTTTCCTCAGACCGCCCGTCAGTGGACCGGAGGCGTGTCTGAGGAAATGTGTTTCTGGTCCCACGGTATCAAATATTAAAACAGAATACCATCAAAACAAATCCTTCCAACGTCCATCACAGCCTGAAATAAAACATCCAACAAGGGAAGAAATGTTCCATGGAGAAATTAAGAAACCGAACACGACGGGACAGAATAATCGTGGCAGACCCTGGAACATCTTCAAGATCTGTGGTTGTCACATCACATGTGGTCCTCACACAATACGGACCAGAGGGAATCCCATACGATTAAAAACAATCGCCGCTCCCGACAGAGCGCCCTCAGAGCGCCCTCAGAGCGCGTCCTGGGAGGTCCTGTAGGACCCTGGCGGCCACGTTGAGGCGTCTAGAGAGAGCGCCCTCAGAGCGCGTCCTGGGAGGTCCTGTAGGACCCTGGCGGCCACGGTGAGGCGTCTAGAGAGGTCTCCTGTCAAGGCTCAAACCAACGTAAGGATACCTTCTTGAAGAACAGGATTAAGGTTATGGGCCTTTCAAACACAATTATGTTTTCCCAAATAGATATCATTTCCCAAACAATTAAGCAATGACCCCAAAACCATGACTATCACCATGACAACATACCTCCCATGACTATCACCATGACAACATACCTCCCATGACTATCACCATGACAACCCACCTCCCATGCTCCTCTGATTCCCAAACCGAAGGCGGGATTGCGATGTGACGGTGCGATGTTGGGCCCTTATTCAATTAACGGCCAATCAAACTAAAGAAAAACAATTATTCAACGGTATTAAATTGGACCTTTGATTCGATATCAGACTTTTTTTCAGGCACAGTGAAATGACATGTGCCCTTTTAACTACACTTCAAAAGGGGACTTGAATGCAACACAGGACTGATCTGTTATTGCTCTGGGATACAGAGAAGACCTTTAGCCTTCCTCAGGGAGCCAATGGGAACGCTAGGACCTTTAGCCTACCTCAGGGAGCCAATGGGAACGCTAGGACCTTTAGCCTTCCTCAGGGAGCCAATGGGAACGCTAGGACCTTTAGCCTTCCTCAGGGAGCCAATGGGAGCGCTGGGACCTTTAGCCTTCCTCAGGGAGCCAATGGGAGCACTGGGACCTTTAGCCTTCCTCAGGGAGCCAATGGGAACGCTAGGACCTTTAGCCTTCCTCAGGGAGCCAATGGGAACGCTAGGACCTTTAGCCTTCCTCAGGGAGCCAATGGGAACGCTGGGACACGCCCTGCTGGTCCGGAGTCCCGCCCACCGGAGGTTCAGAGAGTCCAGGGCCCCAGGCCCAGCTCTCCTCCGGGCCCCGGGGGTCTGGGTGAGTCCAGGGCCCCAGGCCCAGCTCTCCTCCGGGCCCCGGGGGTCTGGGGGTCTGGGTGAGTCCAGGGCCCAGGCCCAGCTCTTCTCCGGGCCCCGGGGGTCTGGGTGAGTCCAGGGCCCAGGCCCAGCTCTCCTCCGGGCCCCGGGGGTCTGGGTGAGTCCAGGGCCCAGTCCCAGCTCTCCTCTGGGCCCCGGGGGACTGGGTGAGTCCAGGGCCCCAGGCCCAGCTCTCCTCCGGGCCCCGGGGGTCCGGGTGAGTCCAGGGCCCAGTCCCAGCTCTCCTCTGGGCCCCGGGGGTCCGGGTGAGTCCAGGGCCCCAGGCCCAGCTCTCCTCCGGGCCCGGGGGTCTGGGGGTCTGGGTGAGTCCAGGGCCCCAGGCCCAGCTCTCCTCCGGGCCCCGGGGGTCCGGGTGAGTCCAGGGCCCAGTCCCAGCTCTCCTCTGGGCCCCGGGGGTCCGGGTGAGTCCAGGGCCCAGTCCCAGCTCTCCTCTGGGCCCCGGGGGTCCGGGGGTCTGGGTGAGTCCAGGGCCCAGTCCCAGCTCTCCTCTGGGCCCCGGGGGTCCGGGTGAGTCCAGGGCCCAGTCCCAGCTCTCCTCTGGGCCCCGGGGGTCCGGGGGTCTGGGTGAGTCCAGGGCCCAGTCCCAGCTCTCCTCTGGGCCCCGGGGGTCTGGGTGAGTCCAGGGCCCCAGGCCCAGCTCTTCTCCGGGCCCCGGGGGTCTGGGTGAGTCCAGGGCCCCAGGCCCAGCTCTCCTCCGGGGGTCCGGGGGTCTGGGTGAGTCCAGGGCCCAGGCCCAGCTCTCCTCCGGGCCCGGGGGTCCGGCTCAGTCCAGGGAGATGATGTCCGAGATGCTGCCAGGCCCCCCGCCCCCCCCGGTGATGACGCAGGTCTCGTGGGGGGGGGGGCCCGCCCCGTGGAGCCCCGCCCCCCCATGGAGGCCGGGCTCGTAGCGTGTGCTGGACGAGGTCACCAGGGCCGAGCCGCTGGCCCCCCCGCCGGGTAGCCCCCCGGACAGGGTGTCCAGGAACATTGGGGCCCGGTAGTGCTGCACACGCACACGCACACGCACACACACACACACACACACCATTTAAATATAAGACATCATCAGCATGAGAAGTGTGTGAGCCATGTAGCCGGGGCGTTCAACATGGCTACTCAGAGCTACACACGGAGCTACACACGGAGCTACACACGGAGCTACACACGGAGCTACACAGAGCTACACAGAGCTACACACGGAGCTACACACGGAGCTACACGGAGCTACACACGGAGCTACACACGGAGCTACACACGGAGCTACACACGGAGCTACACACGGAGCTACACACGGAGCTACACACGGAGCTACACAGAGAGCTACACACGGAGCTACACACGGAGCTACTCAGAGCTACACACGGAGCTACACACAGAGTATGTGTGTATTAGTGTTGTACCTGGGAATCTGCTTGAATCAGGGAGAACAGATCCAGACCTGTGAATAAAGTAGAGAGATGTTTAAGTCTAATACAGAATATATACCAAGAGTAATGTTGACCCACAAGTCAATTCATAAGTAAACAGAAAATATTTGATGATTAATGAATTGTCATCTGTTAACAAATGACATCTCCTGTTATCAGTTTAGATTTAACATCAGCAGTTCTGTTATTCTGGGTTCTACAGCCACAGTGAGCCCCTGAAGACCCCTGGGCCTTTCCAGCACTAGAGGAGCTACAGCTCCTGAGAGAAGAGCTACGCTGGGCCTGAAGGCTGGAGGCCAGGGATGGGCAACCTGCGGCCTGCATCCTCACTCAGTCAGGCCCGCACATCATTTTTATAAAGAGTATCGGTTCATAGAATTCAAAGGCAAACCCATGTGTCTAGTTTGCTTGGATCGATATCAGTCATGAAAGGTTTCCACATAAGTCGCCACTACAACTACTACAACTGCCCTGAAGTTAATATCATGCTTGTTGGGTTTGAGTTCATTGAGTTGTTGCACTTAATGTTGGGCCACTGTTTTTCAGTTTTGTGACATCATTGAATGATGATGTATGTGAGCCTGTTGCACCGATAAAAATACTAACCAATCATGTGGCTGTTTGAGCATGGAAAACATGAAATGAATGTATGTTGGTTCAATCAACATATCATAGGTTATGATTCTGGAAGATTTTGTAGGTAGTGGCCATCTTCCCAAAATGCACCAGAATACAGGAAATCATATCCAACAAATTCAAAAATATGTAGCTACTCTCAGTTTACGTCTAGTTGAAGTGCACAGTCACTTGGCCCTCTGATGGTGATGATGAAGGATTGTGGCCCTCTTTATCATGAAAGGTGCCCATCCCTGCTGTAGGCCTACTCTGCATGTCTGTGGGGATGGAGGCCAGGGAGGAGTGGTGGAAGGCTGTAGGCCTACTCTGCATGTCTGTGGGGATGGAGGCCAGGGAGGAGTGGTGGAAGGCTGTAGGCCTACTCTGCATGTCTGTGGGGATGGAGGCCAGGGAGGAGTGGTGGAAGGCTGTAGGCCTACTCTGCATGTCTGTGGGGATGGAGGCCAGGGAGGAGTGGTGGAAGGCTGTAGGCCTACTCTGCATGTCTGTGGGGATGGAGGCCAGGGAGGAGTGGTGGAAGGCTGTAGGCCTACTCTGCATGTCTGTGGGGATGGAGGCCAGGGAGGAGTGGTGGAAGGGCACAGCGTAGTCGGCCAGGGTGGAGCTCAGGTAGGGCGCGTCCAGACTGGGCACGGTGGGCATTCGCACCGACGACGGCTGGTAGGTCAACACTCTGAGACGGGAGACACAGGAGACAGAAGTCAGGACACAAATACACACAGACACGTCAGATCACAGCTGGGCTGGCCTCTGACCGACCAGAGGACGTCCTCAGATCTCCTACCCGCTCTCTAGACCCATCTGGTTACTGTCTAACCCCTACCCGCTCTCTAGACCCATCTGGTTACTGTCTAACCCCTACCCGCTCTCTAGACCCATCTGGTTACTGTCTAACCCCTACCCGCTCTCTAGACCCATCTGGTTACTGTCTAACCCCTACCCGCTCTCTAGACCCATCTGGTTACTGTCTAACCCCTACCCGCTCTCTAGACCCATCTGGTTACTGTCTAACCCCTACCCGCTCTCTAGACCCATCTGGTTACTGTCTAACCCCTACCCACTCTCTAGACCCATCTGGTTACCGTCTAACCCCTACCCGCTCTCTAGACCCATCTGGTTACTGTCTAACCCCTACCCACTCTCTAGACCCATCTGGTTACCGTCTAACCCCTACCCGCTCTCTAGACCCATCTGGTTACTGTCTAACCCCTACCCACTCTCTAGACCCATCTGGTTACTGTCTAACCCCTACCCGCTCTCTAGACCCATCTGGGTACTAGGGGTGTGCCAAAATATCGATACTGCGACATATCGCGATATTTCGTCTTGCGGGACGTTATCGATATGCTGACGCCAGATATCGATATTCAAAGGTCCCATGACATGAAAATCTCACTTTATGAGGTTTTCTAACATAAATATGAGTTCCCCAAGCCTGCCTATGGTCCCCCAATTGCTAAAACTTGCGTTTGGTGTAAAACGAGCACTAGCTGTTCTGCTCGCCTTTGAAAAAACGGAGGCTCAAGCGCGCTGATTTGGAATGTCTGTATTCTTGACGTCATCAGGAATCTCAGCCCCTCCCCTTACTCTGCCTGGCCCGCCCAGAGACGTTGGCCCGCCAATGAGACTCGACCGTGCGAGCGCCACATGTGTGTGTGTTTATGTGAATACACACACTGAAACGCAAGTGTTTCTTGTCGGTTCTTTGACGTGTCTTGTATTTCCACAACGAGACTGTTGTGGGGGTTATGTTATCTCAGCCATGGTTGAGAAGGAATTGGGAGAAAGGAACTTTGGCTTTGACTGGCTGAAGTACATGAACTGCGTCATGCCGCCGGTTGGCGCGAGGCACCATCGCCCGGCAGCGGGCAGCCGGCAGCGCGCGGTTCAGTCGACTTCAGGTTGATGTGAAAGTGGAAGAACCAGAGACGTCGCAGAACCCGACAAAGTCGTTTGTGATTCATTATATCGTCTGGAGGCGCACACCGCTTTTGGCCGTGACAATATGTATTAAATGATATAGATTTCTATGTATTATATGATATTATTTAGATATAGAGCTCCAGGACTGTATCGCAAGTGTTGTACACTTCCTTGTTATTTGGATAACCGTTCTGTCGGACTCTCGTCTCTGGTATTTCTACAACGAGACTCGTATTGGGGGTTATCTCAGCCAAGGTTGAGAATGAATTGGGGGGAAGGAACTTTGGCTTTGACTCCCTCAAGAACATGAACTACGACATGGAGGAGAAAGGGATTGTTGGCGGCGAATGTCTCCAGCTTGAGACCCGCTGAGGGACCACCGCCGGAGGCGGAGGTGCCTAAGCGCTGCCCGGGAACAATCCCTTTCTCCTCCTTGTCGTGGTTCGGTCTACTTCACATTGATGAGGACGTTGAAGAACCAGGAACGTCGGAGAACCCAACGCGGTCGTTTGAGATTCATAATATCGGATCACACATCTTTTGGCGGATATAATATATATTATATAGATATCGATGTAGGCTATATGATAATATTTTGATATAGAGCTCCAGGACTCCCGTGTGTTCTAGAATATTTACAGAACACGGCTAAAGGCTGTGTGCGGCTCGCCATTGCGATACATCCACTGTAAACAGAGCGAATGAAACTAAGCAATGAAATGTTTTCTGCATTTATTTTGTTTTCTAATTTTCTGTTACTTTGCATAAAATGTTTTTGTAATAAATTCTGAATTTCTTCAGTGACACAGATATCGTGATGTATCGTGGGTGAAATTTCTTGCAATATATCGATAATCGCAGAATCGCTGTATCGTGATATTATCGTTATCGTGGGTAAAATATCGTGATAGTATCGTATCGTGGGGTACCTAGTGATACCCAGCCCAACTGGTTACTGTCTAACCCCTACCCGCTCTCTAGACCCATCTGGTTACTGTCTAACCCCTACCCACTCCCTAGACCCATCTGGTTACTGTCTAACCCCTACCCGCTCTCTAGACCCATCTGGTTACTGTCTAACCCCTACCCGCTCTCTAGACCCATCTGGTTACTGTCTAACCCCTACCCACTCTCTAGACCCATCTGGTTACTGTCTAACCCCTACCCGCTCTCTAGACCCATCTGGTTACTGTCTAACCCCTACCCACTCTCTAGACCCATCTGGTTACTGTCTAACCCCTACCCGCTCTCTAGACCCATCTGGTTACTGTCTAACCCCTACCCACTCTCTAGACCCATCTGGTTACTGTCTAACCCCTACCCGCTCTCTAGACCCATCTGGTTACTGTCTAACCCCTACCCGCTCTCTAGACCCATCTGGTTACTGTCTAACCCCTACCCGCTCTCTAGACCCATCTGGTTACTGTCTAACCCCTACCCACTCTCTAGACCCATCTGGTTACTGTCTAACCCCTACCCACTCCCTAGACCCATCTGGTTACTGTCTAACCCCTACCCGCTCTCTAGACCCATCTGGTTACTGTCTAACCCCTACCCGCTCTCTAGACCCATCTGGGTACTGTCTAACCCCTACCCGCTCTCTAGACCCATCTGGGTACTGTCTAACCCCTACCCGCTCTCTAGACCCATCTGGTTACTGTCTAACCCCTACCCGCTCTCTAGACCCATCTGGTTACTGTCTAACCCCTACCCGCTCTCTAGACCCATCTGGTTACTGTCTAACCCCTACCCACTCTCTAGACCCATCTGGTTACTGTCTAACCCCTACCCGCTCTCTAGACCCATCTGGTTACTGTCTAACCCCTACCCACTCTCTAGACCCATCTGGTTACTGTCTAACCCCTACCCGCTCTCTAGACCCATCTGGTTACTGTCTAACCCCTACCCACTCTCTAGACCCATCTGGTTACTGTCTAACCCCTACCCACTCTCTAGAGGTGTCTTGCTTCGCCCTGAAGGGTATTATTTTCGATAATGACCGGCGACGTTCTATACATTATTACACGGCTCCTTGCCAAAACAGCAGAGAAATAGTCCGCCAAAGACGTTGACGTCGCTTAGAAACCGGAGGCGCTGGGGTTGATAAGTTACCGGACTACTTACGGAGTGTAAGAAAGACGTGAATCAGGCAAAAAATCCAATCTGAATAAGAGTATACATGTCGATTATAGCGGACTACACCACCTCTTTTATTCTGCATGGAATTCTACTCCGATCAGAGAATTGTATTCCGATTGAGCCGTATATATGATCTTTTTTTTTTTCGATTGAGCTGTGCTTCCACTTCTAACCGGATCAGTAGTGTCCATGTAAACGCGGCTGTGTACCGGTCACACCGGTCTCACGGTAACGTCAAAATCCATATCGTAGCGCAAATTCACACCAGGGTCTGCGTCACTCCCCGCTCTACGAGCATGTCATATGCAAAAAGAGACGAGAGCGACAAGAGCCTCAATCATGTCTTGTTGTGACGTTGGTTGCACAAACCGTTTTAATAAGGCTGATTATCCCATTTATTCTACTTCTTGCTTGCCAACATAACATTTTTTAAATACTTTAATAATTATGCTTTTTCGTATTCTTTTTCGTATTGCATGCTTATTAAATGTATACTCTATTTGAGTTCATCTCCCTCAAAAAGTAGTCCCCTTTAATCACGATCGATCAAACATGTTTTTGACACCTCGAAGGGCATTATCCCGCTTATACCATGGTCACTTGCCAAAGAAATGAAATGAAGATAATTTATTTATATTGTCATGCGTTTTACAATCAAATATAAAGGTTTTCACATAAATAGGACGGACCGTAGCTACGACTTGGCAACGGGAGGTATTTTAGTCCGCTGAGAGCTAACGTTATGGATTGTACATATTTATAATTCGAAATTCGTCCCAGCCTTTACACCACAGATACTCTACGGTCTGTACAACCGCATTGTCTAAAATTAAATTACACAAAAATTAAATTACACAAATTGAAAAACTCATAGGCCTTGTTGGAAATGTAATACCTCGTCAGATGACGTTGATTACTTTTTAATGGCCTTAATTTGGGCTAATTTCATTGACTACCTTTTAATGCCTTTAACAACCCAGCGGAAACCCAGAGCGACCAGCAGCAGACTCACCCCTTGCCGTGCACGTCCTCAGTCTTGGTCATGTAGAGGCAGCGTTTCTTAGGGGGGGGGTCCTCCTCCTCCTCCTCGTTCTCTGAGGAAGAGGAGGACGAGCTGTCCAGGGTGAGGTCGATGACGTCAGCCTTCTTGGTGGACGGCGAGGACGGCTCTGAGCAGACCGACACCACCGCCGGGCTAGGCCGCAGGGGGGCCGACGCTGGGGGGGGGGGGGGGGGATAACAACCAGTACTGATCACATGTCTACTGCTCAGCCAATCTCTGATCAATACTGATCACATGCCTACTGATCAGCCAATCTCTGATCAATACTGATCACATGTCTACTGCTCAGCCAATCTCTGATCAATACTGATCACATGTCTACTGCTCAGCCAATCTCTGATCAATACTGATCACATGTCTACTGCTCAGCCAATCTCTGATCAATACTGATCACATGTCTACTGATCAGCCAATCTCTGATCAATACTGATCACATGTCTACTAGTGGTGCAACGGTTCACGGGTTTCCCGTGATCCGTACGGATCAACCATCACGGTTCGGGACACAAGTGATCCGCGGATCGGCTGATTAAAAAAAGAAGTTGTGCGTTGACGTGATCAGCGCATGTTTAGAGGACAATTCCGGTATTAACAACATCACCAAGTATCGTAGTGAAATACAGTTTCTGTTGTGTTTTATTTGGCGTTCCGTAAATCCCATTGAAACGTAAACCGGAACCAGAACCGGACGTTTTTAGGTTTGGTTGTAGTCTTTTCGCGTATCAACAGTAGGGCTAGAACGGAGCGAAAAGACTACAACCAACCCCCCTTGCAATGAGCATGAGCCTCCCAACCGAAATCAATAAATTTACAAAATGCCAAATAAAACACCACAGAAACTGTATTTCGCTACCAAACAAAAAAAAAAGAAGATAAGGATGTCTGCATTGCCTTGGGAGAGTGTAGACTCTAAACTCCCCAGGCAATGCAGACATCCTGAATTGTAAATCCAGGGTTAGGGATTATTTACTATCCTATCCATGTTAAAAAGAAGAAGGAATAATGCCTCAAATTGCAAATTTTTTAAATATTGACCATGCTTAAAGGAAGCAGGATTATTACCTAATTTTTCACTTTATTTTGTTTTTACACAGTTAAAAGATTTTATTTAAAGTCACATGTCTTGTTATCTTTATTGTTGTTGTTGATCCGAAAATGATCCGACCCGTGACTCAAAAACCGTGACCCGATCCGAACCGTGAGCTTTGTGATCCGTTGCACCCCTAATGTCTACTGATCAGCCAATCACTGATATCTCTGATGGGACCATCTGCTAGGGACAGACCCTCCCCTAGAGACAGACCCTCCTCTAGAGACAGACCCTCCTCTAGAGACAGACCCTCCTCTAGAGACAGACCCTCTTCTAGAGACAGACCCTCCTCTAGAGACAGACCCTCCTCTAGAGACAGACCCTCCTCTAGAGACAGACCCTCCTCTAGAGACAGACCCTCCTCTAGAGACAGACCTTCTTCTAGAGATAGGTCCCCTGTAGAAGGCCTTTGGTCAGCTCGAGACCTACCTTCTACTTTGGGGATGCACTGGGATGACAGTTTCAGCGCCTCCTGCTTGGGCCTCATGGGACACCAGGTCCCGTCCTCCTGGAACTTTATCTCGTCCACGTCAGAGCAGTCGTTCAGGATCTCCATGAACAGGCTGCAGGAGATGAGACAGGAGGTTCATAGCAGCAAAGAACCTGGAGATCAGTATCTGGCAGGAGATGAGACAGGAGGTTCATAGCAGCAAAGAACCTGGAGATCAGTATCTGGCAGGAGATGAGACAGGAGGTTCATAGCAGCAAAGAACCTGGAGATCAGTATCTGGCAGGTCCACATCATTACTTCATTCTACTGTCCAACAGAACAGTAGGAGCTAAGAGGACAGTAGGAGCTAAGAGGACAGTAGGAGCTAACAGAACAGTAGGAGCTAACAGAACAGTAAGAGCTAAGAGGACAGTAGGAGCTAAGAGGACAGTAGGAGCTAACAGGACAGTAGGAGCTAACAGGACAGTAGGAGCTAACAGGACAGTAGGAGCTAAGAGGACAGTAGGAGCTAACAGAACAGTAGGAGCTAAGAGGACAGTAGGAGCTACCAGGACGGTAGGAGCTAACAGAACAGTATGAGCTAAGAGGACAGTAGGAGCTACCAGGACGGTAGGAGCTAACAGAACAGTAGGAGCTAAGAGGACAGTAGGAGCTAAGAGGACAGTAGGAGCTAACAGAACAGTAGGAGCTAACAGAAAAGTAGGAGCTAAGAGGACAGTAGGAGCTACCAGGACGGTAGGAGCTAACAGAACAGTATGAGCTAAGAGGACAGTAGGAGCTACCAGGACGGTAGGAGCTAACAGAACAGTAGGAGCTAAGAGGACAGTAGGAGCTACCAGGACGGTAGGAGCTAACAGTAAGAGCTAACAGGACAGTAGGAGCTGACAGGACAGTAGGAGCTAACAGGACAGTAGGAGCTAACAGGACAGTAGGCGCTAACAGGACAGTAGGAGCTAACAGTAGGAGCTAAGAGGACTGTACCAGCTAACAGGACAGTAAGGCTGGACCGAGTTATTCAAATATTCGGATACTCGTTCGGAAAATAAGTATTCAAAGCTTAAATCAGTATTCGGAGCTTCGTTTTTTTTTCACGTACATGACGTTACCAGAGCGAGGGAGGCTAACTATAAGCGACACCAAGCAGAGAAGCGAGAGAGGGGGAGGAAGAATAGTTATCTTGTTTCCCTTTACTTTATAACAACATTAGCGGGATCTCGGGAGGAAAATAAATGCTTAGCGAAATGCTAACCTTAGCTTAGCTGTTTGTTTATGCGCCCATCAACTGTGACTGGCTTGCTGCAGAGCGTGAGCGTCTTGGGAATACCCGGTCAATATAATGGATATAATATGGACACATAAGACAATCAATATTCGGTATTGTACAAATTCCCTGAAAAGATGCACGTTCCAGGATGAATTGAAAAGCTCCCGCAAGGGCTGAGATGGCAGAGGACAGCTGATTTGGAACGGAGCAACAGCTGTTCGCCTCCACGGGGAAAAACTAACTGGAACTCCAACTGACTTAGGCCTACTAATTGACGTTCAAAAGCTATTAAATCTTCAACAAAATATGCAGATACTGTCATAATCGGTTCCAGGGAGTATATATGGATTATTAATGTTGTTTTTGATGGTGTGTTTTTCTGGAACGAGTATTCAAATACTCGCTCGGAAAAACCAATGAGTATTCGAAGCCTGAAAAATGGCATTGGGGCCAGCCCTACAGGACAGTAGGAGCTAACAGGACAGTAGGAGCTAACAGTAGGAGCTAACAGGGCAGTAGGAGCTAACAGTAGGAGCTAACAGGACAGTAGGAGCTAACAGTAGGAGCTAACAGGACAGTAGGAGCTAACAGTAGGAGCTAACAGGGCAGTAGGATCTAAAGGCCACTGACCCGTCGATGATGAGGCCCTCGTAGGCGGCCTTCTTGTCGCACACGGGGCAGATCCAGGTGGGCTTCTTCTCGTTCATCTGCAGGTAGAGCGCGGCGTCGAAGCACTGCAGGTGGGAGCAGGTCAGGGCCCGGCACGGCACGGTCAGCCGCATCTTCCCCAGCTGGAGGAGGACGGAGTCAGAGACCTCCCACACACAGGACCTCATGAACGGACCGGCAGAAGGACGGGGAGACAACTCACCGGGCACATGAGGGACACGCGGAGGCTGGTGGTGGCGATCTCGCTGTCCGGGTCTGCGGTCAGCTTCTCTTTGACTGAACAGAAACATGTTGGGTTAACCCCTAACCCTAGCAGAAACATGTTAGGTTAACCCTAACCCTCACAGAAACATGTTTGGTTAACCCTAACCCTCACAGAAACATGTTGGGTAACCCTCACAGAAACATGTTGGGTAACCCTAGCAGAAACATGTTGGGTTAACCCTAACCCTAGCAGAAACATGTTGGGTTAACCCTAACCCTCACAGAAACATGTTGGGTAACCCTAACCCTCACAGAAACATGTTGGGTTAACCCTAACCCTCACAGAAACATGTTGGGTTAACCCTAACCCTCACAGAAACATGTTGGGTTAACCCCTAACCCTAGCAGAAACATGTTGGGTTAACCCCTAACCCTAGCAGAAACATGTTGGGTTAGCCCTAACCCTAACAGAAACATGTTGGGTTAACCCTAACCCTAGCAGAAACATGTTGGGTTAACCCTAACCCTCACAGAAACATGTTGGGTTAACCCTAACCCTAGCAGAAACATGTTGGGTTAACCCTAACCCTCACAGAAACATGTTGGGTTAACCCTAACCCTAGCAGAAACATGTTGGGTTAACCCTAACCCTCACAGAAACATGTTGGGTTAACCCCTAACCCTGACAGAAACATGTTGGGTTAACCCTAACCCTAACAGAAACATGTTGGGTTAACCCTAACCCTAGCAGAAACATGTTGGGTCAACCCTAAATCTAACATGTTGGGTTAACCCTAACCCTAACATGTTGGGTTAACCCTAACCCTAACATGTTGGGTTAACCCTAACCTTAACATGTTGGGTTAACCCCTAACCCTCACAGAAACATGTTGGGTTAACCCTAACCCTAGCAGAAACATGTTGGGTTAACCCTAACCCTCACAGAAACATGTTGGGTTAACCCTAACCCTCACAGAAACATGTTGGGTTAACCCTAACCCTCACAGAAACATGTTGGGTTAACCCCTAACCCTAACAGAAACATGTTGGGTTAACCCTAACCCTAGCAGAAACATGTTGGGTTAACCCCTTAGAGAAACATGTTGGGTTAACCCTAACCCTAGCAGAAACATGTTGGGTTAACCCTAACCCTAGCAGAAACATGTTGGGTCAACCCTAACATGTTGGGTTAACCCTAACCCTAACATGTTGGGTTAACCCTAGTCGAGCTAACACCCTAACCCTAACATGTTGGGTTAACCCTAGCCCTAACCCTAACATGTTGGGTTAACCACTTTGGAGGGAAGCATCCATGATGTGAAACATTGCGGACCTAAGGCGTGTGCTGTGTTAGCATCTAGCAGAATGCGTTGATGTCATTAAGGAGCTGGTAGGAGTCCTGCTGAAGGATTCCTACAGGTAGGCTGTTGACAGAGGGGCGGGACCGCACAACACTGAGGAAGAGGAAGTGATGCCTACTCAGAGCTCTACTAGGAGGAAGTGATACGTACTCAGAGCTCTACTAGGAGGAAGTGATGCGTACTCAGAGCTCGACTAGCAGGAGGAAGTGATGCGTACTCAGAGCTCTACTACGAGGAAGTGATGCGTACTCAGAGCTCTACTAGGAAGTGATGCGTACTCAGAGCTCTACTAGGAAGTGATGCGTACTCAGAGCTCTACTAGGAGGAAGTGATGCATACTCAGAGCTCTACTAGGAGGAAGTGATGCATACTCAGAGCTCTACTAGGAGGAAGTGATGCGTACTCAGAGCTCTGGAGTGGTCGGGGTTCCGGATGCCTTTCATCCTCAGCCTCTGGAGGAGCAGCGGCGACGTCAGCTGCCTCACCAGATACACCGACAGGGAGTAGGTCTGCACACACACACACACACACACACACACACACACACACACACACACACACACACACACACACAC
The DNA here is from genome assembly GCF_902167405.1 of Gadus morhua. Taxonomy (NCBI): domain Eukaryota; kingdom Metazoa; phylum Chordata; class Actinopteri; order Gadiformes; family Gadidae; genus Gadus; species Gadus morhua. Next base: position 30,207,262 of record NC_044058.1, on the reverse strand, counting down.
ACACACACACACACACACACACACACACACACACACACACACACACACACACACGATGGTCATGATGGTGGAGACGGGGTCATGATGGTGGAGACGGGGTCATGATGGTGCAGATGGGATGTCGTACCTTTCCGATCTCCGGTGCCCAGGTCACAGAGATCTGATTGGGCACGGCCGACGACAGGCGTACCAAGGAGGTGATGTTGAGGGCCCTTCCTGGCCGCTTCTGCTCCACGCCGTTCTTAGGAGGCGGGGCATAACCCTAGACGCAGAACAACCACAAGATGAGGGAACGGCGACGGCAGGAACACCAGGTGGGGGGGTGGGGGGGGGGGGACTCACCGGCAGGGGGAACAGCTTCCCGTTGACCTTGATGCACAGGCTGTTGGGGTAGTTATCCTCCTGAGGACAGCTGGTCTCAGACAGACAAAACCTAGGAGACGACACGGGACAACACCTGCTGTCTTCACCAGAGGACAACACCTGCTGTCTTCACCAGAGGACAACACCTGCTGTCTTCACCAGAGGACAACACCTGCTGTCTTCACCAGAGGACAACACCTGCTGTCTTCACCAGAGGACAACACGCATGGGCCTTCACAACTTCCTCTGGTGAATAATTTTTTGATAATTCACCGTTGCTAGGGATATAATGACCGCTGTCAAGGAAAGTTGATTTCTTTTTTTCTATCGTATCACTCGGGAAGTAGTCCGGTAACTTGTCAACCCCAGCGTCCTCGGTTGCTAAGTGACGTCAACGTCTTTGGCGGACTATTACTCTGCTGATCAACACTACGAATGCTGGTAACGAATAAATTGTAAAAAGACACACCGTGTGAGGTTATTTTTCTGGCCATAGATTCCATATGCTAAAGCCGTGTCTAGTTCACCGTCATGCAGGCAACACCCTGAGGACAACACCCTGAGGAGGACAACACCCTGAGGAGGACAACACCCTGAGGAGGACAACACCCTGAGGAGGACAACACCCTGAGGAGGACAACACCCTGAGGAGGACAACACCCTGAGGACAACACCCTGAGGAGGACAACACCCTGAGGAGGACAACACCCTGAGGAGGACAACACCCTGAGGACAACACCCTGAGGAGGACAACACCCTGAGGACAACACCCTGAGGAGGACAACACCCTGAGGAGGACAACACCCTGAGGAGGACAACACCCTGAGGACAACACCCTGAGGAGGACAACACCCTGAGGAGGACAACACCCTGAGGACAACACCCTGAGGAGGACAACACCCTGAGGAGGACAACACCCTGAGGAGGACAACACCCTGAGGAGGACAACACCCTGAGGAGGACAACACCCTGAGGAGGACAACACCCTGAGGAGGACAACACCCTGAGGAGGACAACACCCGGTGTCTTCCCCACGGGGCGACCATCTGAAGACTCACCTCAGCTGGATCTGAACCATGTAGTCCCGCCGGCCTCCTGGGAGGAAGTCTCTGATAAACCAACAGACAGCTTGTTAGTGTGGCTCTGCCAATGGGAGAACTACAGAGAAAATGAAGGAGATGCAGCTACAGCATGAACCATGTGACGAAGGTCTCCATGACGCAGGATCTTCTGTCAGAGCGGAGGAAGGTGAGCCCTACCTGGAGATGCAAATCTCTCGTACTTGCTGCGGCGTCAGGGCGAAGATGAAGTACTTCTCTTGGTGGTAGCGCTGGACTGTGCTCGCTCCTGTAAAGAAAGACAACCTCGGTCAAGAAGGGGTCCTGAGAGCAGGAGGGAGCCACAGCACTGCTGAGAGGACACAAGGACACGGACCCAGGCTGGAGGGCTTGATCAGCACGTCCAGCACGTCGTAGAACGGCAGCGCCTTCATCTGCACGTCAGGGTGGACGGGGGGCGGGAGAGGGGCCGGCTGCTGGAGGTTCATCCTGCTGCTGGTCCTGGAGGTCACCAGGAGGTCACCAGGAGGTCACCAGCTCGTCACACTGGAGCAACAGCGAGACAAGGGGACTCCTGTAGAAATATCCGGGTTCCCTGAACTCCCAGCTCCTTGGGACAACACTGCAGACCTAGCTGAAACCGGTCCAGGAGACGGGGTCGGGGAGGCAGGGGTCAGAAGACGGGGTCAGCAGATGGGGTCAGGGGTCTGCAGATGGGGTCAGGGTCAGCCTGGTCTTTAATCCCGGGGGGAGGGGGGCAGTGAGCTACTATCCGGGGCTCCAGCGGTTCTCGAGACACCTCGAGTCCCTCAGCAGAATGCGGCGTTCAGGAACACTCCAGCTGGGTCCAACAACACTTGAAGCTCGGGAGTTCTGGAGAAAGAGGGTGAGCGTTATCTCTGTATAGCGATAACCAATAGGGCTACAATAAGGGTGTGTGTGAAGTTGTTTTGAGGTAGTTTGGTAGTTTGGCTGGTTTGAGGACCTGTGGGCAGACAGGCCTACAAGTAGACTGCGGACATTGGGGATGGAAACCAGAACCCTTTGGCTCGGAGTCAACTGAGCCGCAAGATGTCTAGAGTGACTACCTCAGCCCCACTGAACAGATGAACAGTATAGCCAGAGCTATGGCTAAGCACTATAGACACAGTTGTCGACGGACATAATGGTTCAGTAGGTTCATAAGTCCTACGGCCAAAATGCCTTACGACCAAATTCTCCAGTAAAAGGAGTAGAAGTAAAGTGGGACTGTTTAGGGCAATGAAGTTAAACCAAAAATATGATGGCGACGGATGTAACCTCAACCCTGCCCATTCTCTGTGGAGCAGTTCAACAGGAGATCAGACTCTGACGCCGTCCTCCCCGTGCAGAGCACCAGACCTCCAGCACAACAAGCGACCAAGACGAGCACATCTGCATATACAATGTTGACGTCCCCTGGCGAGACAACCACACACTTTGCAGGACCTTAACGTGTCACAAGCCGTTAAATTCAGCTTTACTTTAGAATCGAATTTAATTTTTTTGTTAAATCCTTCCCGCCCTCCGCCGGGCAGCTCCCTGTAGTCTTACAGAGTTACGATTAGGGTTAGATGATGTTCATCATCTGGTTTTACTTTAAAGTAACAGATAATAACATTCGGTATCCACGGATACTCTGAACACCTCAACAGCTTCCACTTGGAAACCTTCACTACAGATTGAAGCTCAAGTTTAACGTGCGAGTAAACTATAATCTCACTTTCCTGGGGCTTTCTCTACCATTGGTACAGCCTGCGGTAGGAGGCCTGTCAGGTAATGGAACGGGACCACCGTTTAAAACGGTTATATAACATGAATATACAGCTATTTATATTAATATTATAATTATATCTCAATAGGAACTATTAGCAGAAGCTATCAGCTAGCCACATGAAGCTAGCGTTCAACAACCGAGATCCGATCCCTGAGCCCTTCGACCTCCGCGGCGAGAGCCCGTTAAAGGAGAGTTTAAATATATATATCGTTATTAAACACAAACACTCGGTGTTGTTCTCACTCACCATCACAATCCGCCATCTTGTCTTCGCGGTCATCCGCGTCATCCTCTCCTGACATGTGACCAGTGTTGCCAGATTGGGCGGGAAATCTATCTGGCAACACAGGTCACTTGACCAGGATCCCAAGCCCTTTCTCTCAATGATCGATGATCGATAAATACCCGCAAAGATTCAAAAAAAAGGAAAATGTGTGAAGTGTCTTTATAGCCAATGAAGTACAATATCACAAATAAATCTGGATAACATTCTGCTTATTTAATAGTATAATTCCATATAATATATAATACAATTTATTGGAATGGCCACTTGGGGCTTTACGTGAAGTGGGATAGCAGATGAGACATTTTAAAACCATATTTATAATATAATCATTGTTTCAATGTGAAATAACAAAGTGAATTGGGCTGTAAGTAAGGTTTAATCTAGCCATAGCGCCATTGTGCTTCAGGTATCTGAATAAAACCATATGGATAGAAGGCAGCTCTCTAAATACACATTAAACATGAAATACAAAAATATTCTAGGTATATAAAGGAATATACACAAAATAGATAAGGCAGATACCATATTGGTACATAATCTATAGGCCTTTCAACTAGATCTCAGAAATCTAGGAAAAGCAAAAACATAACATACAAGGGAAATTATATAATAATAATAATATAATAATAATAATAATAATAATAATAATAATAATAATAATAATAATAATAATAATACATTTAATTTAGAGGCGCCTTTCAAGACACCCAAGGTCACCTTACAGAGCATATAGTCATCATAAATCGTTTAAAAAAACAAGACATTGTGGAACAGTATGGGCTGGTAAGGGTATAAGGGCAACTAGAACTGCAAGCAGTTATGCAGGGGTCCAAGAAGTGTGCATTTCGCCTGCACAACGCAACAAGAAATGTGCGTTTCGCCGGCACATCGCGAAGCATGTGTTCAAAACGCTACCCTGAACCTGTGGATACAAAGGATTTGACTGTGGTAGGAGTAGCGAGAAGTCAGTGTAGCGTTTTCGAGGCAAAATTTTGTAGAAGATATACAATTTCCTCGTTTATGGCGCCCCCTAATGGCGAAATTTTCCGAAATTTTTATCGTACGACATTAAGGTTAGCACCAACATGTGTGTAAAACTTGGAGTCGATCCGATGTGTAATTTTGGATTTTTTTGGATTTTGGATTTTCCACGTCTAATTTAGCTAATAAACCAATATTCAAAACGCTACCGTTTCGTCGTCGAAGGTCGGATCAAAAAAGTAATGCAGGAATTCTTTTCGTGTAGGTCTGAAGATGCCGTGTGCAAAGTTTTGTGTCAATTGGTCGAGAAATGTGGGAGGAGTAGCGAAAAAACATTTTTGCGGTTTTCGCGATTTAGCGAAAAATATTCATAGACGCAAATGGGCGTGGCCTAGGCCAAAAGATGCAGCAGACTCCAGTGCATCTGTGGGTACAAGTTTTTGGACTCTTGAAGGTTCGGTGTGGGAGTTATAGCCCCGAACGTGTTTTCCTAGGTATAGCGCCACCTAGTGGCCGGCATGTCTGGATTTTGGCGTCTGCGTAGTCCCCATGGATCTGGATCTAGTCATGCAATTGGCGTGTCGGCACCATTTACGGTTTGGGCTGCGGTACCACTTTCAAGGAGGTAAGTATAACTAGAACTGCAAGCAGTTATGCAGGGGTCCAAGAAGTGTGCATTTTGCCGGCACAACGCGACAAGAAATGTGCGTTTCGCCGGCACAACGCGAAGCATGTGTTCAAAACGCTACCCTGAACCTGTGGATACAAAGGATTTGACTGTGGTAGGAGTAGCGAGAAGTCAGTGTAGCGTTTTCGCGGCTAAATTTTGTAGAAGATATACAATTTCCTCGTTTATGGCGCCCCCTAATGGCGAAATTTTCCGAAATTTTTATCGTACGACAATAAGGTTAGCACCAACATGTGTGTACAATTTGGACTCGTTCCGATGTCTAATTTTGGATTTCTTTGGATTTTTGATTTTCCACGTCTAATTTAGCTCATAAACCAATATTCAAAACGCTACCGTTTCGTCGTCGAAGGTCGCATCAAAAAAGTGTCTCACGATTCCTTTGCGTGTGCGTCTGAAGATGTCGTGTGAAAAGTTTGGTGTTGATCGGGCGAGAATTGTGGGAGGAGTAGCGAAAAAACAGTTTTGCGGTTTTCGCGATTTAGCGAAAAATATTCATAGACGCAAATGGGCGTGGCCTAGGCCAAAAGATGCAGCAGACTCCAGTGCATCTGTGTGTACAAGTTTTTGGACTCTGGGAGGTTCGGTGTGGGAGTTATAGCCCCAAACGCGTATTCCTTGGTATAGCGCCACCTAGTGACCGGCGTGTCTGGATTTTGTCGTCTGAATAGTCTTCACGGACCTGGATCTAGTCATGCAATTGGCATGTCGGCACCATTTACGGTCTGGGCTGTGGTACCACTTTCTTGGTAGGAAGTATAACTAGAACTGCAAGCAGTTATGCAGGGGTCCAAGAAGTGTGCATTTCGCCGGCACAACGCGACAAGAAATATGCATTTTGCCGGCACAACGCGAAGCAAGTATTCAAAACGCTACCGTGAACAACATGTGGATATAAAGGTTTTGACTGTGGGAGCTTCGGTGTGGGAGTTATAGCCCAAAACGCGTTTTCAGAACATTCCATTGGCAAATTAAGAGACATACAATGTCGTAGTTTTTTGGCGCCGCCTTGTGGCGAAATTTTCCGAACACAATTTTCCTTTTCCAAATAACTCCCGCCCACATTAATAATTCTTGTCCATATTTTCTATATAGACTCGGGGTTGCCCCTTGATGGTTTCCCTCGAGTTTAAAGAATATTCCTTTGGCCAATTAGAAGATATACAATTTCCTCGTTTATTGCGCCCCCTCATGGCGAAATTTTCCGAAATTTGTATCGAACGACAATAAGGTTAGCACCAACATGTGTGTAAAATTTGGACTCGATCCGATGTCTCATTTTGGATTTCTTTGGATTTTTGATATTCCACGTCTAATTTAGCTTATAAACAAATATTCAAAACGCTACAGTTTCGTCGTCAAAGGTCGCATCAAAAAAGTGTTTCGTGCATTCTTTACGTGTGCGTCTGAAGATGTCGTGTGCAAAGTTTGGTGTTGATTGGTCGAGAAATGTGGGAGGAGTAGCGAAAAAACAGTTTTGCGGTTTTCGCGATTTTGCGAAAAAAAATTCCAGACGCAAATGGGCGTGGCCTATGCCAAAAGATGCAGCAGACTCCAGTGGATATGTGCGTACAAGTTTTTGACTGTGGGAGGTTCGGTGCGGGAGTTATAGCCCCAAACGCGTATTCCTTGGTATAGCGCCACCTAGTGGCCGGCGTGCCTGGATTTTGTCGTCTGCCTAGAACTCAGGGACCTGGATCTAGTCATGCAATTGGCGTGTCGTCACCATTTACGGTTTGGGCTGTGGGCCCACTTCTAGGGGGGAATAATAATAACAAGAAATGTGCGTTTCACCGGCACAACGCGAAGCAAGTATTGAAAACGCTACCGTGAACAACATGTGGATATAAAGGTTTAGACTGTGGGAGCTTCGGTGTGGGAGTTATAGCCTAAAACGCGTTTTCAGAACATTGGCCAAATAGGAGATAGACAATGTCGTCGTTTTTTGGCGCCGCCCTGTGGCGACATTTTCCAAAGACAATTTTCCTTTGCCAAATAACTCCCGCCCACATTAATAATTCTTGGCCATATTTTCTATATGGTCTCGGGTTTGCCCCTTGATGGTTCCCTTATAGTCTGAAGAACATTCCTTGGGCCAATTAGAAGATATACAATTTCCTCGTTTATAGCGCCCCCTAATGGCGAAAAATTCCGTTATTTTTATTGAACGCCATTAAGGGTAACACCGACATGTGTCTAAAATGTGGGCTTGATCCGATGTCTAATTTTGGTATTTTTTGAATTTTTGCGTTTCGACGTAAAACGTAGCTAATAAACCAATGTTCAAAACGCTACCGTTTCGTCGTCGAAAGTCGGATCAAAAAACTGTCTGAGGGTTTCTTTGCGTGTGCGTCTGAAGATGCCGTGTGCAAAGTTTGGTGTTGATTGGTCGAGAAATGTGGGAGGAGTAGCGAAAATACAGTTTTGCGGTTTTCGCGATTTTGCGAAAAAAAATTCTAGACGCAAATGGGCGTGGCCTATGCCAAAAGATGCAGCAGACTCCAGTGAATCTGTGTGTACAAGGTTTTGAATGTGGGAGGTTCGGTGTGGGAGTTATAGCCCCAAACGCGTATTCCTTGGTATAGCGCCACCTAGGGGCCGGCGGGTCTGGATTTGGTCGTCTGCATTGTCCGAAGAGATCTGGATCTAGTCATGCAATTGGCGTGTCGGCACCATTTACGGTTTGGGCTGTGGTACCACTTCTAGTGAGGTAAGTATAACAACTAGAACTGCAAGCAGTTATGCAGGGGTCCAAGAAGTGTGCATTTCGCCGGCACAACGCGACAAGAAATGTGCGTTTCGCCGGCACAACGCGAAGCATGTGTTCAAAACGCTACCCTGAACCTGTGGATACAAAGGATTTGACTGTGGTAGGAGTAGCGAGAAGTCAGTGTAGCGTTTTCGCGGCGAAATTTTGTAGAAGATATACAATTTCCTCGTTTATGGCGCCCCCTAATGGCGAAATTTTCCGAATTTTTTATCGTACGACATTAAGGTTAGCACCAACATGTTTGTAAAACTTGGAGTCGATCCGATGTGTAATTTTGAATTTTTGGGGATTTTGGATTTTCCACGTCTAATTTAGCTAATAAACCAATATTCAAAACGCTACCGTTTCGTCGTCGAAGGTCGGATCAAAAAAGTAATGCAGGAATTCTTTTCGTGTAGGTCTGAAGATGTCGTGTGCAAAGTTTTGTGTCAATTGGTCTAGAAATGTGGGAGTAGTAGCGAAAAAACATTTTTGCGGTTTTCGCGATTTAGCGAAAAATATTCATGGACGCAAATGGGCGTGGCCTAGGTCAAAAGATGCAACAGACTCCAGTGCATCTGTGTGTACAAGTTTTTGGACTCTGGGAGGTTCGGTGTGGGAGTTATAGCCCCAAACGCGTATTCCTTGGTATAGCGCCACCTAGTGGCCGGCATGTCTGGATTTTGTCGTCTGCCGTCACCTCACGGACCTGGATCTAGTCATGCAATTGGCGTGTCGGCACCATTTACGGTTTGGGCTGTGGGCACACTTTTAGGTTTATTTTTGCTGGAATAATAAAAAGAAAAATCCTTACAAAAACAATAGGGATCCAACCTGTTGGCTTGGACCCCTAACTAGAACTGCAAGCAGTTATGCAGGGGTCCAAGAAGTGTGCATTTCGCCGGCACAACGCGACAAGAAATGTGCGTTTCGCCGGCACAACGCGAAGCAAGTATTGAAAACGCTACCGTGAACAACATGTGGATATGAAGGTTTTGACTGTGGGAGCTTCGGTGTGGGAGTTATAGCCTAAAACGCGTTTTCAGAACATTCCATTGGCCAAATAGGAGATAGACAATGTCGTCGTTTTTTGGCGCCGCCCTGTGGCGAAATTTTTAATTTTCCAAAGACAATTTTCCTTTGCCAAATAACTCCCGCCCACATTAATAATTCTTGGCCATATTTTCTATATAGACTCGGGTTTGCCCCTTGATGGTTTCCCTTGAGTTTGAAGAACATTCCTTTGGCCAATTAGAAGATATACAATTTCCTCGTTTATAGCGCCCCCTTAGGGCGTAATTTTCCGATTTTTTATTCGAACGTCGTTAAGGGTGGCGCTAACATGTGTGTTAAATTTGGACTCGATCCGATGTGTAATTTTGGTTTTTTTTGGATTTTGGATTTTTCACGTCTAATTTAGCTAATAAACCAATATTCAAAACATTACCGTTTCGTCGTCGAGGGTCGGATCAAAAAAGTGATCGATGCATTCTTTGCGTGTGCGTCTGAAGATGCCGTGTGCAAAGTTTGGTGTCGATTGGTCAAGAAATATGGGAGGAGTAGGGAAAAAACAGTTTTGCGGTTTTCGCGATTTTGCGAAAAAAAATTATGGACGCAAATGGGCGTGGCCTATGCCAAAAGATGCAGCAGACTCCAGTGAATATGTGCGTACAAGTTTTTGACTGTGGGAGGTTCGGTGTGGGAGATATAGCCCCAAACGCGTATTCCTTGGTATAGCGCCACCTAGTGACCGGCGTGTCTGGATTTTGTTATCTGAGTAGCGGTGCCGGACCTGAATCTAGTCATGCTATTGGCATGTCCGCACCATTTACGGTTTGGGCTGTGGGCCCACTTTTAGCGCGGGAAGTATAATAACAAGAAGTGTGCATTTCGCCGGCACAACGCGACAAGAAATGTGCGTTTCGCCGGCACAACGCGAAGCATGTGTTCAAAACGCTACCCTGAACCTGTGGATACAAAGGATTTGACTGTGGTAGGAGTAGCGAGAAGTCAGTGTAGCGTTTTCGTGGCGAAATTTTGTAGAAGATATACAATTTCCTCGTTTATTGCGCCCCCTAATGGCGAAATTTTCCGAAATTTTTATCGTACGACATTAAGGTTAGCACCAACATGTGTGCACAATTTGGACTCGTTCCGATGTGTAATTTTGAATTTTTTGGATTTTTGATTTTCCACGTCTAATTTAGCTAATAAACCAATATTCAAAACGCTACCGTTTCGTCGTCAAAGGTCGCATCAAAAAAGTGTCTCATGCATTCTTTGCGTGTGCGTCTGACGATGTTGTGTGCAAAGTTTGGTGTTGATCGGGCGAGAAATGTGGGAGGAGTAGCGAAAAAACAGTTTTGCGGTTTTCGCGATTTTGCGAAAAAAAATTCTAGACGCAAATGGGCGTGGCCTAGGCCAAAAGATGCAGCAGACTCCAGTGCATCTGTGTGTACAAGTTTTTGAATGTGGGAGTTTCGGTGTGGGAGTTATAGCCCCAAACGCGTATTCCTTGGTATAGCGCCACCTAGTGGCCGGCGTGTCTGGATTTTGTTATCTGAGTAGCGGTGCCGATTCTGGATCTAGTCATGCAATTGGCGCGTGTGCACCATTTACGGTTTGGGCTGTGGTTCCACTTTCACGGGGAGGTAGTATAAAAATCCTTACAAAAACAATAGGGATCCAACCTGTTGGCTTGGACCCCTAACTAGAACTGCAAGCAGTTATGCAGGGGTCCAAGAAGTGTGCATTTCGCCGGCACAGCGCAACAAGAAATGTGCGTTTCGCCGGCACAACGCGAAGCATGTGTTCAAAACGCTACCCTGAACCTGTGGATACAAAGGATTTGACTGTGGTAGGAGTAGCGAGAAGTAAGTGTGGCGTTTTCGCGGCGAAATTGTGTAGAAGATATACAATTTCCTCGTTTATTGCGCCCCCTAATGGCGAAATTTTCCGATTTTTTTATCGAACGACATTAACGTTAACACCAACATGTGTGTAAAATTTGGACTCGATCCGATGTCTAATTTTGGATTTCTTTGGATTTTTGATATTCCACGTCTAATTTAGCTAATAAACAAATATTCAAAACTCTACCGTTTCGTCGTCGAAAGTCGGATCAAAAAACTGTCTGAGGGTTTCTTTGCGTGTGCGTCTGAAGATGCCGTGTGCAAAGTTTGGTGTTGATTGGTCGAGAAATGTGGGAGGGATAGCGAAAATACAGTTTTGCGTTTTTCGCGATTTTGCGAAAAAAAATTAATGACGCAAATGGGCGTGGCCTATGCCAAAAGATGCAGCAGACTCCAGTGAATAAGTGGGTACAAGTTTTTGACTGTGGGAGGTTCGGTGTGGGAGCTATAGCCCCAAACGTGTTTCTCCTTGGTATAGCGCCACCTAGAGGCCGGCATGTCTGGATTTGGTTATCTGAGTAGCGGTGCCGGACCTGGTTCTAGTCATGTAATTGGCGCGTGTGCACCATTTACGGTTTGGGCTGTGGACCGACTTTCAAGGCGGGAAGTATAATAATAATAATAAGAAGAAAAATCCTTACAAAAACAATAGGGATCCAACCTGTTGGCTTGGACCCCTAATAATAATCCTTACAAAAACAATAGGGATCCAACCTGTTGGCTTGGACCCCTAATAAAAAAAATCCTTACAAAAACAATAGGGATCCAACCTGTTGGCTTGGACCCCTAATAATAATAAAAATCCTTACAAAAACAATAGGGATCCAACCTGTTGGCTTGGACCCCTAATAATCCTTACAAAAACAATAGGGATCCAACCTGTTGGCTTGGACCCCTAATAATAAAAATCCTTACAAAAACAATAGGGATCCAACCTGTTGGCTTGGACCCCTAATAATCCTTACAAAAACAATAGGGATCCAACCTGTTGGCTTGGACCCCTAAATAATAAAAATCCTTACAAAAACAATAGGGATCCAACCTGTTGGCTTGGACCCCTAACTAGAACTGCAAGCAGTTATGCAGGGGTCCAAGAAGTGTGCATTTCGCCGGCACAACGCGACAAGAAATGTGCGTTTCGCCGGCACAGCGCGAAGCATGTGTTCAAAACGCTACCCTGAACCTGTGGATACAAAGGATTTGACTGTGGTAGGAGTAGCGAGAAGTCAGCGTAGCGTTTTCGCGGCGAAATTTTGTAGAAGATATACAATTTCCTCGTTTATTGCGCCCCCTAATGGCGAAATTTTCCGAAATTTTTATCGTACGACCTTAAGGTTAGCACCAACATGTGTGCACAATTTGGACTCGTTCCGATGTCTAATTTTGGATTTCTTTGGATTTTTGATTTTCCACGTCTAATTTAGCTCATAAACCAATATTCAAAACGCTACCGTTTCGTCGTCAAAGGTCGCATCAAAAAAGTGTTTCGTGCATTCTTTGCGTGTGCGTCTGAAGATGTCGTGTGCAAAGTTTGGTGTCGATTGGTCAAGAAATGTGGGAGGAGTAGGGAAAAAACAGTTTTGTGGTTTTCGCGATTTTGCGAAAAAAAATTCTAGACGCAAATGGGCGTGGCCTAGGCCAAAAGATGCAGCAGACTCCAGTGCATCTGTGTGTACAAGTTTTTGGACTCTGGGAGGTTCGGTGTGGGAGCTATTGCCCCAAACGTGTTTCTCCTTGGTATAGCGCCACCTAGTGGCCGGCATGTCTGGATTTGGTTATCTGAGTAGCGGTGCCGGACCTGGTTCTAGTCATGTAATTAGCGCGTGTGCACCATTTACGGTTTGGGCTGTGGGCCCACTTTTAGCGCGGGAAGTATAAAAAGAAGAATCCTTACAAAAACAATAGGGATCCAACCTGTTGGCTTGGACCCCTAATAATAGGAAAAATCCTTACAAAAACAATAGGGATCCAACCTGTTGGCTTGGACCCCTAATAATAAACACTACAAAAACAATAGGGATCCAACCTGTTGGCTTGGACCCCTAATAAGGGCTGGTATGGATAATAAGAACAAGGGAGATCGTGTACACAGGTATTCAAACAAGGTAGGTGAGGTATAGAAGGGATTTAACCAAATCATTTGCAAACAATATGAAAACGCATAATAGGATAACATGTATATCAATTATGATGTAAATAAGAAAATAAACGATACAACATATAACCTGTTTATAATAATGTTGACTACATCATCATCATCATCATCATCATTCTCCTCCTCCTCCTCCTGCTCACCAGGTCTGGGGCGTCGCGCCGTGCATGCTGGGAGCACATCGGTTTTCTTTCAATATTCGCTCGGTATCTCACTATGGGACACGCCCCTCGCGCTGTCCCCCACTACGCCAGTCGTGACTGGCCAACAGACGTGACGTCTGCCTGCAGAGGAGGGGCTCCCTCCTACTACATAACTCCCGTCGTCACGTCATCTCTTCAGTCTTTAGCCTCTTCTCGCTCCTAGAAGCACCTCTCGGACAGAAGTCGTAGACGGCCTAGCATACAGTTCCCAGAGCGAGCTAACCCCTCGGTCGCCGAACGCTAAGCCTACCGCTACCTCTGACCTCTGTGAGGCTAAAAAGAGCTAGACTGTCACCAAACAGTAGCTGCTAGTATCCACACTAGCTTCGATCCCCGTGTCCAAGCTGACCTGTCGCCAAACAGCAGCTGGGCATAAGCGGAGAGAGACCATGCAGTCAGAGGTTGAACCTACCCTAACCGAGGGCTCGGGGAAGCCTCCGACAAAGTTCTGCGTGTGCGGGAACAAAATGTCGGGAGCGGATAGCCACACCGCCTGCATTCCCTGCCTTGGGCTGGAACATGCCAAGGCTGCCCTTGCATTCCCGGCCACCTGCGAGCATTGCTCGCAGTTTTCCAATAAAACCCGCAAACGCCGGCTGAATAAGCAGGCGAAGCTCTTTGCAGATGATCCGGTAATGGGGGTAACCGACCCACCACTACCGGAGCTAGCGGGAGGTTCCCGGGGGCTCTCCGCTCCACTGGGAACCAGCTGGGGATCGGAGTTGGACCTCACCGACGCTTCCCAGCCGCTGGAGTTGACTCGACCCGATGCTATCGAGGCTAGCCTGCTGCTATCGAGGCTAGCCTGCTGGTGGGGCCTGACGAAGCTGAGGGCGGTTACTCCGAGTCGGGGCGGGAATCTATTAGCCTCGGCTCTGACGAAGACGAGGATGATGATTATTTTTCCCCCCGCACCGCGTCGCCTATGGTGATCGGCGGTACGGGCACCGCCTCCCTGATCCCGGCCGTCAGCATGGACCTCCACGAGGCCTCCACGAGGCCTGCAAGAGGGCGGCTGCGAGGCTGAACTTCGAGTGGCCTGAGCCCCCGGTGGAGACCGCCACATCTCGCTACGAGGGCAAGCGACTCCCAAAAGCGAAGGCCTCAACCAGCCTGCTACTTCCGGCCTTTCCCGAGTGCCTGGATGAAGCGACCCGGTCTTGGAGCAAGCCTCTCTCGGCCAAGATCCCTTTCCAGGGTGGATCGGGGTTGGATTGGGCCGGTATGGAGGAAAAGGGGTTCTCCCACCTGCCTCCGGTTGAACCACTGCTGGCGTCGCACCTCCACCCCACGCAGAAGTCCGCCATGACTTCGGCGAGCCCTACACTGCCGTCCAGAGCCGACTCCTTCCAGTCGTTGATGACCGAGAAGGGCTACAAGGCGATGGCCACGACGGAGAGGGCGCTCAACGCGTCGTCGCTGCTGCTGGCCTACCAGGCTGAGCTGGAGGTCGACATGTCCTCGTCACCCACCCCGGCCCTGTGGGATGAACTGTGCGTGGTGACGGACCTGTGCCTGCGCCTTCACAGGAGCGCTGTCCAGGCGTCCGGAAGGGCCATGGCGCTGATGGTCGCTCAGGAGAGGGCGAGGTGGCTGAACCTGTCCAGTCTCTCTCTGAGGGAAAAAACCCAACTCCTCGACATGCCTGCGGACCCGAAAGGCGTGTTTGGCCCGGCGTATGACGTAATGCTGAAACCCTGGGAGGAGAAAAGAGGGAGGGTGAGGCGCTGCGACTGTGTCTTCCCAGAAGAGCGCCTTTCCCCGCCAACGCACCTGGCCAGGTGTTCACCCGGCCCCGCGCTCCTCCGCCAGCTTACCGCAGCCAGAAGCGTCAGCCTCACCCAACCCACGGGGCCGGCCGGGGCCAGAACAAGCCGCCGGAGCACAGTTGTGCGTGGGCGAGGAAGCCACCCGCGCCCGGGGTGGCGCCAGGAGGCCGTGGGGCCCCTTCGGCTACTCAGGGGGCCGTGAAGAAACGGCGCACTACCTGAGGCGCTGCGACCAGGGGGGTGCGGCAGGCCCGGCCAGACGCCGTCGCCGTCCCCCCTAGATGTTCTGTTCCAAACCCGGTTCGAAGAAGGGTTACAGAGGGCGTGTTCCAAGCCCTGCAAAAGGCGTGCAGAAGGCCGTCCAGCCTTCACAGTTCACGACGCTAAGGAGAGAAGGGTCGGACCTGCAGAGAGCTCGGTGGAGCCGCAGCTGTGTCCCGCAGACACATGCATGTGTATAAGCACACGCCAGTGCCCAACATCACACGTGTCCCCCTTCCCCAAATCATTATTCATTAAAAATGTTTGCCAGCGCGCATCAAGGCTCCGAGCCGAGGGCGCAGCTGCTTGTGAAAACATAAAAAAGGAACAGAATGTAATAAGACGGTGCCTGGTGGGCGTGAGCGCCGGTGCGCAGCCCACCACGCCCATTCGACCCGGCACGACAGCGGAACCAGCGACGCTGGGACCGCTGGCTGGCCGGACTCAACAGTGGCGGGCATGTGGTGCGTCGGATTGGGTTATAAAAACTGTAACCTCTGGCTACAGGCTCCAGTTTGCGTCCACTCCTCCCCGTTTCAACGGGATACTGCAGGCGCAGGCCCGTGGAGAGAAAGCTCATGTTTTACCGGAGGAAATCACCTTTCTAAGAAACAAAAGGGCAATTCGGGTAGTGCCACCGGAGAAAAACCAAAGCGGTTTTTACTCTAGGTACTTTCTAGTCCCGAAGAAGGGAGGGGGCCTCTGGCTGATATTAGATTTACGCGCTCTGAACAGATACATGAGACAGTACAGTTTCAGGATGCTGACACATGCCGCTCTCATACGCTTCGTGCGCCCGGGAGGCTGGTTCACAAGCATAGATCTGAGGAACGCTTATTTCCAAATCCCCATTTATCCCCCTCACAGGAAATATCTCAGGTTCGCCTTCCAGGGCGTAACGTACGAGTATTTGGTTCTCCCGTTCGGCCTTTCGTAAAGTCCACGGGTGTTTGTGAAATGCACGGAGGCTGCTATCGCACCCCTGAGGTTGAAGGGAATGCGTTTAGCAACATACATAGACGACTGGCTTCTAGCCACACAGTCGCCCCGGGAGGCTCAGGTGCAGACCAGCGTGCTCATATCGCACGTCCCTGGGTTTCACAATAAACGTGCAAAAGAGTGTTTTGGTCCCTACTCAAAGCATAACGTTCATAGGCTTGTGCCTCGATTCAGTGACGTTCAAAGCACGTCTATCCGCGGAGAGAGAGGAAGCCTTTCAGGCTTGTCTGGCACTTTTTCGCAGGGGGACGATGTTGAAGTTCAGAACGTGCCTCAGACTATTGGGTCTGATGGCGTCGGCGCTGGTAGTAGTCCCAATTGGCCGCCTCCATATGAGGCTGGTTCAGCGATGGGTTGCATCACTCAGACTGAACCCGACGTGCCATGGCCATCGCCGGGTTTTGATCTCTCGGCGCTGCGCCCTTGGGGACGCGCGTCCTTTCTGACCACAGGCGTTACCATGGGAACTGTCCTGGCGAGGAAGGTCCTTTCGACGGATGCCTCTCGGGCGGGCCGGGGAGCCGTATACGAGGCCAGATCAGTAAATGGCCCGTGGAGCTCACATATGCAGTTTGTTCACACACTGTAAAAAATGAAAAGTTGAGAAAACTCTAAATTGCAAGGCAACTTACTGCAATCAATTTTTGAGTTTTGAGCCCAACAAAAGATCTTGAGTTTTAAAAAAGTTCCATCAACTAATATTATTTTGTTTGTATAATTACATTTTCTTCTTTAGACAAACTAGAAAGTGAGAGTTATACCAACTAAGATTTTTATATTTTACAAAACTCAAAAAGTAAGTCAGGGTTGTTAACTTAATATTTCAAATTAAGGTTAATAACATTTTAAAAAAAAACATTTAAAAGAATGCAAAACAAGTTTTAAGTTTAATAATTGGAAACTTCCATTTTACATTTCTGAATGCCAGACAGCAATACACTGTAAAAACGAAAACTTTAAATTGTTGGTCTCATTATGATTTCTGAGTAAAATGATTGAATATAAAACATTAAGTATTCATGTCAACTGTGCAATGCAATTTAGTCCAACCAACAATGTTGAGTTTTGGGTCAAGAGTTGGGCTCACTGTAGTATCTTTGTTAGCAAGACACACGGGTGTAAGTCAGACTCTGTCTGAGGCTGGGCCAACTACGGTGCACATGCGCATTTCGACACTTTGGAAAATACGGTGTTTCCTAACAGAATTTTCAGGGGTTTCACCTACATTCATGCACGTCGTGTGTCTTCGCTACGTATCACAACACAGTTCCTTGTTGGAACTGTGTTGTGAGCCGCACAGGTGCTTTTACAGGTTATGCATATTTTTATTTGACACGGCCACTTCAGATATGTCAGCAATGTTGTTGCTGCTGTTGCAATTGTTATGCACTGCACAATGACATGTTTACAAGATGGTAAATATTGTGGCGACTCCTACCCCCCGTGGAGTCAGGGTATTCGTGATGCCGGTTGGGAAAAAGGGGTTTATTGCCTTTTTTCAATTTGTTTCTGTTAGGTTAAGTGGGGTTAACGGGTTTGGGGTCTTTATTGTTTGTGTGTTGTTTATTGTGTTTAGTGTTGCCGCCACCGTTACCGAGACTTGCATGTCCGTTGGTTGGGTGTGCGGTGCGCTGTGTGTTGTGGGTGTGTGTTAAATAAATATGGAGTTAGAATCATGCCTAAACCCCGCACACACGCAAAACGTGTTTTGCTCAAGCATAACGATTCACACGCACACAAAACGTGTTTTACTCACGCACATTGATTCACACACACGCTCAGTGTGGTATTCAAATACAAAATATCATTCACAAACTAATGCATTTTGCTTCAGAAACAAATGCAGTATGTTTTACACAAAGTACAAAAAAAAAATCCTTCAAGTACACAAAACAATTCTACAAGTACGGAACACGAAAGCTGCGCGTGGATCGGAATGCATTTGCGCACGGATCGGAATGCATTTGCGCACGGATCAGCAAGGCGGGAAATTAGTGCCAAAAGTCACGTGACAGTAAATGTCCTGTGATTCACACTACACAACAGCAGGTGGCGATGTTGAGTCAGTTTAAGGCCACCAGGACGATCTTTTTTTCTCCCCAAAATCTTTATTTGATGCCGGCCAACCGTGTGTGGATTTTATGGAAAGCCAAGAAGGCCACTAACTGGCCCTAGAATGGCGCGGTAAAAGTGCTAAACCGCACGGAAACCGTACGGAATCCGTGCGGTTTGGCAGGAACAACGCCACCTGTTGTTGTGTAGCGTGAATCACAGGACATTTGTTTGTCACGTGACTTTTGGCACTAATTTCCCGCCTTACTGATCCGTGCGCAAATGCATTCCGATCCACGCGCAGCTTTCGTGTTCCGTACTTGTAGAATTGTTTTGTGTACTTGAAGGATTTTTTTTTTGTACTTTGTGTAAAACATACTGTATTTGTTTCTGAAGCAAAATGCATTAGTTTGTGAATGATGTTTTGTATTTGCAAACCACACTGAGCGTGTGAATCGTTATGTGTGAGCAAAACACGTTTTGCGTGTGTGCGGGGTTTTGGCATGATTCTAACCCCATAAATAAAGGCAGCTCTCGGGTTTGTGCGGTGTATGAGGCACGAGAGTTGCGTCACCGTTTAACCTGGGCTCCCGTCTCGTGCAGAACAAGTTTGAGCATAATGTCAAACTTGTTCTGCTTTGGTTTCCTGCATTTAGACAGCGATTTTCTGCTGCTGAACTAGCTACATGTTGCTTGTTCTACACTGTAAAAAACAAAAAGTTGAGAAAACTCAAAATTGCAAGGCAACTTACTGCAATCAATTTTTTAGTTTTGAGCCCAACAAAGATCTTGAGTTTTAAAAAAGTTCCAACAACTAATATTATTTTGTTTGTATAATTACATTTTCCTCTTTAGACAAACTTGAAAGTGAGAGTTATACCAACTAAGATTTTTATATTTTACAAAACTCAAAAAGTAAGTCAGGGTTGTTAACTTAATATTTAAAATTAAGGTTAATAACATTTAAAAAAAAAACATTTCAAAGAATGCAAAACAAGTTTTAAGTTTAATAATTGGAAACTTCCATTTTATATTCCTGAATGCCAGACAGCAATAGAACAAGCGACATGTAGCTAGTTCAGCAGCAGAGAATCGCTGTCTAAATGCAGGAAACCAAAGTGCAGAACAAGTTTGACATTATGGTCAAATTTGTTCTGCACGAGACGGCAGCTCAGGTTAAACGGTGACGCAACTCTCGTGCCGGGGGCGCCCTCTGGTGGCGCCCTTAATTAGTCAATTAAAATATACGACGCGAACGGAGAAGGGAGGGGGCGCGGGAGCAATCGCCAGGGCGGCCCGAAACCGTCCCCCGTCCCCCGTCCCCCCTGCACGGAAAACCTGTCCAGGGCGCAAGTTGATTTCGAGTCGCCTAGGGCGCCGAAACGGCCAGCGGCTCTGAGGTATCTCAGCGAGTCTCTGCTGCTGAACTAGCTACATGTTGCTTGTTCTATTGCTGTCTGGTATTCAGAAATGTAAAATGGAAGTTTCCAATTATTAATTTTAATAAAGTGAACGTAAAACTTGTTTTGCATTGTTTGAAATGTTTTTTTTTTTTTAATAATATTAACCTTGATTTGAAATATTAAGTTAACACCCCTGACTTTTTGTAAAATATAAAAATCTTAGTTGGTATAACTCTAACTTTCAAATTTGTCTAAAGAAGAAAATGATCTTTTCATGGGCTTAAAAATTAAAAATTGATTGCAGTAAGTTGCCTTGCAATTTTGAGTTTTCTCAACTTTTTATTTTTTACAGTGTGGGCACTGTTTCAGGGGGTCTCAGTGTAAGAGATGTGCGGCTGCCAGCTGGGCGACGCCTCACACTTTCGCTAGATTCTACAGGTTGGATGTTACTGCGCCTAATCTGTCTCACACAGTCTTGAGCGTTGGATCGGTGAACATGCCTGTTTGCTGGGTTTGCACTGGTACTTCTTTGGCAATACGGGAGTTACTATATCCCATAGTGAGATACCGAGCGAATATTGAAAGAAAACTAGGGTTAAGAAATTAACCAAGGTTTTCTGATATATGAGGACTCAGGGCCGGCGCTCGGCATAGGCGAGCTAGGCGACCGCCTAGGGCGACAAATGCGTTGGGGGCGCCCTCTGGTGGCGCCCTTAATTAGTCAATTAAAATATACGACGCGAACGGAGAAGGGAGGGGGCGCGGGAGCAATCGCCAGGGCGGCCCGAAACCGTCCCCCGTCCCCCGTCCCCCCTGCACGGAAAACCTGTCCAGGGCGCAAGTTGATTTCGAGTCGCCTAGGGCGCCGAAACGGCCAGCGGCTCTGAGGTATCTCAGCGATTCTCTGCTGCTGAACTAGCTACATGTTGCTTGTTCTATTGCTGTCTGGTATTCAGAAATGTAAAATGGAAGTTTCCAATTATTAATTTTAATAAAGTGAACGTAAAACTTGTTTTGCATTGTTTGAAATGATTTTTTTTTTTTAATAATATTAACCTTGATTTGAAATATTAAGCTAACACCCCTGACTTTTTGTAAAATATAAAAATCTTAGTTGGTATAACTCTAACTTTCAAATTTGTCTAAAGAAGAAAATGATCTTTTCATGGGCTTAAAAATTAAAAATTGATTGCAGTAAGTTGCCTTGCAATTTTGAGTTTTCTCAACTTTTTATTTTTTACAGTGTGGGCACTGTTTCAGGGGGTCTCAGTGTAAGAGATGTGCGGCTGCCAGCTGGGCGACGCCTCACACTTTCGCTAGATTCTACAGGTTGGATGTTACTGCGCCTAATCTGTCTCACACAGTCTTGAGCGTTGGATCGGTGAACATGCCTGTTTGCTGGGTTTGCACTTGTACTTCTTTGGCAATACGGGAGTTACTATATCCCATAGTGAGATACCGAGCGAATATTGAAAGAAAACTAGGGTTAAGAAATTAACCAAGGTTTTCTGATATATGAGGACTCAGGGCCGGCGCTCGGCATAGGCGAGCTAGGCGACCGCCTAGGGCGACAAATGCGTTGGGGGCGCCCTCTGGTGGCGCCCTTAATTAGTCAATTAAAATATACGACGCGAACGGAGAAGGGAGGGGGCGCGGGAGCAATCGCCAGGGCGGCCCGAAACCGTCCCCCGTCCCCCGTCCCCCCTGCACGGAAAACCTGTCCAGGGCGCAAGTTGATTTCGAGTCGCCTAGGGCGCCGAAACGGCCAGCGGCTCTGAGGTATCTCAGCGATTCTCTGCTGCTGAACTAGCTACATGTTGCTTGTTCTATTGCTGTCTGGTATTCAGAAATGTAAAATGGAAGTTTCCAATTATTCATTTTAATAAAGTGAACGTAAAACTTGTTTTGCATTGTTTGAAATGTTTTTTTTTTTTTAATAATATTAACCTTGATTTGAAATATTAAGTTAACACCCCTGACTTTTTGTAAAATATAAAAATCTTAGTTGGTATAACTCTAACTTTCAAATTTGTCTAAAGAAGAAAATGATCTTTTCATGGGCTTAAAAATTAAAAATTGATTGCAGTAAGTTGCCTTGCAATTTTGAGTTTTCTCAACTTTTTATTTTTTACAGTGTGGGCACTGTTTCAGGGGGTCTCAGTGTAAGAGATGTGCGGCTGCCAGCTGGGCGACGCCTCACACTTTCGCTAGATTCTACAGGTTGGATGTTACTGCGCCTAATCTGTCTCACACAGTCTTGAGCGTTGGATCGGTGAACATGCCTGTTTGCTGGGTTTGCACTTGTACTTCTTTGGCAATACGGGAGTTACTATATCCCATAGTGAGATACCGAGCGAATATTGAAAGAAAACTAGGGTTAAGAAATTAACCAAGGTTTTCTGATATATGAGGACTCAGGGCCGGCGCTCGGCATAGGCGAGCTAGGCGACCGCCTAGGGCGACAAATGCGTTGGGGGCGCCCTCTGGTGGCGCCCTTAATTAGTCAATTAAAATATACGACGCGAACGGAGAAGGGAGGGGGCGCGGGAGCAATCGCCAGGGCGGCCCGAAACCGTCCCCCGTCCCCCGTCCCCCCTGCACGGAAAACCTGTCCAGGGCGCAAGTTGATTTCGAGTCGCCTAGGGCGCCGAAACGGCCAGCGGCTCTGAGGTATCTCAGCGATTCTCTGCTGCTGAACTAGCTACATGTTGCTTGTTCTATTGCTGTCTGGTATTCAGAAATGTAAAATGGAAGTTTCCAATTATTCATTTTAATAAAGTGAACGTAAAACTTGTTTTGCATTGTTTGAAATGTTTTTTTTTTTTTAATAATATTAACCTTGGTTTGAAATATTAAGTTAACACCCCTGACTTTTTGTAAAATATAAAAATCTTAGTTGGTATAACTCTAACTTTCAAATTTGTCTAAAGAAGAAAATGATCTTTTCATGGGCTCAAAACTCAAAAATTGATTGCAGTAAGTTGCCTTGCAATTTTGAGTTTTCTCAACTTTTTATTTTTTACAGTGTGGGCACTGTTTCAGGGGGTCTCAGTGTAAGAGATGTGCGGCTGCCAGCTGGGCGACGCCTCACACTTTCGCTAGATTCTACAGGTTGGATGTTACTGCGCCTAATCTGTCTCACACAGTCTTGAGCGTTGGACCGGTGAACATGCCTGTTTGATGGGTTTGCACTTGTACTTCTTTGGCAATACGGGAGTTACTATATCCCATAGTGAGATACCGAGCGAATATTGAAAGAAAACTTAGGGTTAAGAAATTAACCAAGGTTTTCTGATATATGAGGACTCAGGGCCGGCGCTCGGCATAGGCGAGCTAGGCGACCGCCTAGGGCGACAAATGCGTTGGGGGCGCCCTCTGGTGGCGCCCTTAATTAGTCAATTAAAATATACGACGCGAACGGAGAAGGGAGGGGGCGCGGGAGCAATCGCCAGGGCGGCCCGAAACCGTCCCCCGTCCCCCGTCCCCCCTGCACGGAAAACCTGTCCAGGGCGCAAGTTGATTTCGAGTCGCCTAGGGCGCCGAAACGGCCAGCGGCTCTGAGGTAGGCTATCTCACCAGACCACCCTCCTTGCCCGGAGCGAGGAAGTGGTGTTTTGCCTATAGACTGAAGAGATGACGTGACGACGGGAGTTATGTAGTAGGAGGGAGCCCCTCCTCTGCAGGCAGACGTCACGTCTGTTGGCCAGTCACGACTGGCGTAGTGTAAAATTGCTTCTGGGGGACAGCGCGAGGGGCGTGTCCCATAGTGAGATACCTCACTCATATATCAGAGAACCTTGGTTAATTTCTTAACCCTAAGTTTCAGGATGGCGGCGACCAGACGGCTAGTGAAGGTAAGACATCACTCTCTACACTCACGTCACCTCCAACACATTCATACCAGGTCACTGGTTGTGTCTAGGGGCCCGCTGTGTGTGTATCTCAGCGATTCTCTGCTGCTGAACTAGCTACATGTTGCTTGTTCTATTGCTGTCTGGTATTCAGAAATGTAAAATGGAAGTTTCCAATTATTAATTTTAATAAAGTGAACTTAAAACTTGTTTTGCATTGTTTGAAATGTTGTTTTTTTTTATAATAATAATATTAACCTTGATTTTAAATATTAAGTTAACACCCCTGACTTTTTGTAAAATAAAAAAATCTTAGTTGGTATAACTCTAACTTTCAAATTTGTCTAAAGAAGAAAATGATCTTTTCATGGGCTCAAAACTCAAAAATGGATTGCAGTAAGTTGCCTTGCAATTTTGAGTTTTCTCAACTTTTTATTTTTTACAGTGTGGGCACTGTTTCAGGGGGTCTCAGTGGAAGAGATGTGCGGCTGCCAGCTGGGCGACGCCTCACACTTTCGCTAGATTCTACAGGTTGGATGTTACTGCGCCTAATCTGTCTCACACAGTCTTGAGCGTTGGATCGGTGAACATGCCTGTTTGATGGGTTTGCACTGGTACTTATTTTGCAATACGGGAGTTACTATATCCCATAGTGAGATACCGAGCGAATATTGAAAGAAAACTTAGGGTTAAGAAATTAACCAAGGTTTTCTGATATATGAGGACTCAGGGCCGGCGCTCGGCATAGGCGAGCTAGGCGACCGCCTAGGGCGACAAATGCGTTGGGGGCGCCCTCTGGTGGCGCCCTTAATTAGTCAATTAAAATATACGACGCGAACGAAGAAGGGAGGGGGCGCGGGAGCAATCGCCAGGGCGGCCCGAAACCGTCCCCCGTCCCCCCCTGCACGGAAAACCTGTCCAGGGCGCAAGTTGATTTCGAGTCGCCTAGGGCGCCGAAACGGCCAGCGGCTCTGAGGTATCTCACCAGACCACCCTCCTTGCCCGGAGCGAGGAAGAGGTGTTTTGCCTATAGACTGAAGAGATGACGTGACGACGGGATTTATGTAGTAGGAGGGAGCCCCTCCTCTGCAGGCAGACGTCACGTCTGTTGGCCAGTCACGACTGGCGTAGTGTAAAATTGCTTCTGGGGGACAGCGCGAGGGGCGTGTCCCATAGTGAGATACCTCACTCATATATCAGAAAACCTTGGTTAATTTCTTAACCCTAAGTTTCAGGATGGCGGCGAGCAGACGGCTAGCGAAGGTAAGCCATCACTCTCTACACTCACGTCACCTCCAACACATTCATACCAGGTCACTGGGTGTGTCTAGGGGCCCGCTGTGTGTGTTTACCGGCGGGTGTCGGGGCGGATCTCCGCCTGTGAGCGAGGCTAACCCCGGTCCTGTGGCACCGGAGCCCCGGAAGAGTGAGGCAGACCCGGGCCCCTCCGGACCCGGCCTGGGAGCGTCCACAACCCGGGAGCGTCCACACCCCGCTGAACCGCAGCGTGGGGGACGGGGGAGGATCGGAGAAGATGATAGAACATGGGTCCTCTACCTGCTTTCGCCCTTAGTTCTACTTGCTAGCTACTTTACGAAACGAAATGATGTTTATTTTCGTAACATATAGCAGTCCATTAGCATCTCCCGAGCTAGCAGCTCATCGCCTAGCATCTCTTAGCTAGCTGCTGGAGCTCTGCTGCTAGCCTGGCACTAGCTAGCCTGCTGAGGAGCTCCTAGAGCAGATGAGAAGCCACTAGCTAGGATAGGAGCTGCTAGGCAGCCAAGGGAGAGCTAGCTATTTGGCTACCTAGGTAGCTTTTGTTGAGCTTGCTAGCTAACCAACCAGTCATTGTTTGTGGGTGTTATTCTGACATTTAAAAACACGTCCGACGTTTGTTTTGGAGGATATCTCGAAGAAGGTTAAAGGAATGTTATTGTTGAACCAGCTGACAGCCTTCATGTTCTTTAAACCTCTCATCCTGATCGTCAGCAACATAATGAAATGACGAGCTTTTACATTTCCACTGCCGTTTGACGTTGTAACGATGTTAGGTTGTGCCTTAATAATGTATAAAGGCTTATCTAGGCAGTTTAGTCATAACTATCGTGAAAACAAAAGTGATACTAAAGCTGAGCAGAGTATTTGATGACGACCTGAAACCCACTTCCTCATAGACATGTTGTCTCCTCCCCCCTGTTGTTGTCGTATTTGACATGATCATTATGGTATGTTCCAGATGCATCCTGCACTGCCCGAGTTGCTCTTCTGACGCCATTTCCTGGCTTGCCGCACTTACAGCGTTCCCGTTTCTCATTGGCTAGTTATTGTTATTGTAACCTACACTAGCCTCTTTTAACAAACAACACAATTTTACATTGTGTTGCACGAACAACAAGACGTGAAATCCATAAATTGGTGACAGGAATAAAGTACCAATGTAATCAAGTGTGTGAATACATTAAAATGACCAACGTAGTACAAATATAAAAACCGGCGCAGCCATTTTTGTTGTCGGGTCCTACGGTCAGCTTCACTGAACTTGGTATACTCAGTATTTACGACTGGGGCCGACCAAAAAGGGGGGTTCCTCCGTGAAATGTAGCAAGAAAGCTAGGAGATTTCCCCACTTGCAACTGGGGGGGGTACAAGGCATCTGGAACACACCATTAGCCCAGTTTCCACACTCGGGTCAGCATAGGCCCGATTGGTCGATGGTCCTATCGGTTTGTTTTGGCCCTAGGGCCCTGTGGTACCTTCAGAGGGCCCTGTGGTACCTTCAGAGGGCCCTGTGGTACCTTCAGAGGGCCCTGTGGTACCTTCAGAGGGCCCTGTGGTACCTTCAGAGGGCCCTGTGGTACCTTCAGAGGGCCCTGTGGTACCTTCAGAGGGCCCTGTGGTACCTTCAGAGGGCCCTGTGGTACCTTCAGAGGGCCCTGTGGTACCTTCAGAGGGCCCTGTGGTACCTTCAGAGGGCCCTAGGACCCTTTGCTGTGGTACGTTAAGTTTGTTTTCATATCGGGGCCTCACCGATTTGAAATCACGAATATTAAACATGTTTGACGAGTTAACTTCTTTGTCTTCCCTCAAACATTCCAGGAACTCTCTGAAATCCGCAGTTCTGGGATGAATAACTTCCGAAGCATTCAGGTTGATGAAGCAAACATATTGTCATGGCAAGGAGTCATTGTGCCTGTAAGTGGATTCCTCTATTGCATTGAATTTAAGTGTATGCTTTTTATAAACATTCCTTATGCTGTAACGTGTGATGTAATTGCTAATTCATTGTATCTGTCTTTGAGTGATTCTTGAGGATGAGTTGGTTATTTTAATGATGAAAATAATGCAATCGGATTGAAGCAAAACTCTTTCTCCAGGCAGCACTGGTCTCTCCCCAGTTCACCAATGGTCTCTCCCCAGTTCATCACTAGTCTCTGCCCTGTTCACCACTGGTCTCTCCCCAGTTCACAACTGGTCTCTAGTTCTCCACTGGTCTCTGCCCAGTTCCCCACTGGTCTCCCCAGTTCCCCACTGGTCTCTGCCCAGTTCCCCACTGGTCTTCCGTCTTCCCCAGTTCACTCCTGTTTTCTGTTCCAGGACAACCCTCCCTATGACAAGGGGGCCTTCAGGATTGAGATCATCTTCCCTGCGGAGTACCCCTTCAAGCCCCCCAAGATCACCTTCAAGACCAAGATCTACCACCCCAACATCGACGAGAAGGGCCAGGTCTGCCTGCCCGTCATCAGCGCCGAGAACTGGAAGCCTGCCACCAAGACGGACCAAGGTGTGTGTGTGTGCTCGTGGTCCATTACACACCCAGTAGTTTTGTAGTGTAGCGGGTTCTAACAGAGGGTGTGTGACCTCTTGTGTCCCCTGTATTACAGTTTGTGTGTTGTGTGGCCCCAGTATGACAGTGTGTGTGACTTGTGGCCCCAGTATGACGGTGTGTGTGTCCTTTGTCCCCATTATGACGGTGTGTGAGACGGTGTATCTTGTGTCTCCTGTATGACAGTGTGTGTGTCCTGTGTTCCCATTATGACGGTGTGTGTCCCGTGTCCCCAATATGACGGTGTGTCCCGTGTCCCCATGGTGACGGTGTGTGTCTTGTGTCCCCTGTATGACGGTGTGTGTCCCGTGTCCCCATGGTGACGGTGTGTGTCTTGTGTCCCCTGTATGACGGTGTGTGTCTTGTGTCCCCTGTATGACACTGTCTGTGTCCCGTGTCCCCATGGTGACTGTGTGTGTCTTGTGTCCCCTATATGACAGTGTGTGTGTCCCGTGTCCCCATTGTGACGGTGTGTGTCTTCTGTCCTCAGTGATCCAGTCCCTCATCGCGCTGGTCAACGACCCCCAGCCGGAGCATCCCCTCAGGGCCGACCTCGCAGAGGAATACTCAAAGGACCGGAAAAAATTCTTTAAGAACGCCGAGGAGTTTACAAAGAAACACGCAGAGAAGCGACCAATGGACTGAGCCTCGGCCCCGGGCCCCTCCCCCCCTCTCGCTCTGTCTCTCTCTCACCCGCCCAACCAAATATCCTCCCTCCTCCTGGCCTCCCTGATGCACCCTGCTCTCACCTCACTCTGTCTCCTCGCTTTCTCTCTCACTGTCACCTCACTGTTTAACCCTCTCACCCTCCCCCTCTCTCTTACCTCACTCTCCCCCTCTCCCCTACCTCACCCTCTCTCTTACCTCACCCTCTCTCCCCACTCTAACCTGCCCCCCTCTCCCCCCCACCCCCAGGACGGTGTTGTATAACTCACCATGCTGTGTCTAACTTTCTACTGTTGAATTAAAAGCACGGAACCTGTTGTAGAGCGCCTCCTGTGAGTGTTAGAGACAGCCGTGTTTCTGGCTGTTGTAGTCCTCACGCATAGCCCTGTTGTATTTTAAACTATGATTCCCTTCCCGCTCTCCCGGAGCCCGTATGCTGTCCCTGGCCCGGTCCAGAGGGGGAGGCCCCGGGAGCCGGCTCTAGAAGACCCTGAAGGGACATCCCGTCCCCCCAGGGCCCTCGTTAAACACTCCCCCCGCTGGTCCACGGCTGTATGCTTGGGTTTCTGTGCCAAATAAAACGGCACTGAGCAATCTGTGAGACGTGATTCCGATGGTTTTTGTAGATACATTTGTTTGGGTGTGTAGTGATTCTAGGCCAGGGTTTCTGGACGAGTGAAGGCATTTCCTTTATCCCTCATCTACTTCCTTTCACCGTTTACTTTAAATTATTTTAATTGGCTTTGGGTGCCCGAATGTTTTGTCCTTCTGTGTCTGCTGAGACCGCCCCACGACCCAGTAGACCCCCCCCCTGCTGCCTGCCTGGGAGCCACATGACCGGACTCTGAGGTCCCCCCCCCCCCCCCCGGGATGTCTGTCCAGGTGTTGAGAGGACGGGGACAGACCCCCCCCCTGTGAGCCGCTCTGACCCGGTCCGCTCTGGTTTCATAATAAAGATGACCCCCGTTAGCCCGTCTGTCTGCCGGGACACCGGATGCGTTGTGTGTCTGCCTTTTCACATTTGGGTGTTCTTAGTTTTTTATTATTGGGAGGTGTGTGCGAGTTGCTTCTTATTGGGTACAGGTCGGAAACATTTACAGCCACTAGGGGGCACCAGAGCAGCGACATGGCGGGACGGCTGAGAACTGATCCAATGAGTTCCAGTCAACAGGCAGAAGTTGGCAGCAGTGACGGAGGTCTGGCATTACCGGACCTTTGGATTGGGTCACACCTTAGACTCAAGGTGGGATAAATCAAAGCTGGAGCTCGCACCATAAATGTATTGTATGAACTTTAATCCCCTGTTTGCATTGTACGGCGTGTTACAGGAATTACTTTGGCTCTACACACTTAACTTACTGAGTCCACAACCAAGGGATGCATGTGCTAGACATATTCAATATCACTGGAACAATTAAAGGCATTATTATACAGTAATTATTAATAATATTAATGTGGCAGTAGTGAGCATTGCATTGTCTGTTAGCAGACCTGAAGGTAGTGGAATGTAAACCAGGGAGTCTTCTGGTTCCCCAGCCTCACGGGAGGTCAAGAGGGTGATCCCAGGCTGGCAGTAGTGTTACACAGACTATGAGGAACAGAGCCCGACAGCCTTCCGTCAGGAAGAGTAAAAACCTGTTTAGGTACATGAGAGCCTGAAGCTCTTTGTGTGAACGTCCTTCATAATTACAGTTTCTATTTTCACAGTAGTCACTGAGCGTGATGAGTTCTAAAATGGTTGTAAATAATATTCATAAGTCATACTTAAACACGAACACGGCACAACACCTGAGAGGGTGTTCTGTCTGTGTGCTTAGCACCCTACAACAGTCTAGCGAGAGCTACTGAACACCCCCACCTGGTGACGCTAGCTACTGAACACGCCCACCTGGTGACGCTAGCTACTGAACACGCCCACCTGGTGACGCTAGCTACTGAACACGCCCACCTGGTGATGCTAGCTACTGAACACGCCCACCTGGTGACGCTAGCTACTGAACACGCCCACCTGGTGGTGGCCTCTAGCTGACTGAGGACAGGGTCATGGCGGAGACCTGAGTACCTCTGTTTCTCTATGGCTTAGGGTGGAGTTCAGGTGGAGTTCAGATGGCTTTAGGTGGAGTTCAGATGGCTTTAGGAGGAGTTCAGACGGCTTTAGGTGGAGTTCCGACGGCTTTAGGTGGAGCTCAGGAGGGGGTGTAGCAGCCGGGTGCAGCTCCCTTGGGCCTCGGGAAGGGGTCCTCAGAGGTCCTTGAAGGCACAGAGCTGGACCCCCTCCTGGGCGTAGAGCTCCAGCAGCGCGGGGTCTGAGAGGGTCTCCATCTCCCGCCGACGGTCCGCCGAGCGGGAGAACTCGTCCGGCCCCGCACCGCACCCCCCCTCGGCTGGCCAGCTGGGGTACCCCGGGTGGGCCATCAGCTCGGCAGTCAGGACGCGGGGCGCGGGGCAGGGGGAGCAGGGGGGGGGCTCCAAGGCCAGGCGCAGAGCTCTCCTCACGTTGGAGATGGACATGTTCTGGCCCATGGTGGTCAGGCCCAGGTAGACGTCAGGCCACCTGGAGAGAGGCAGCAGGACACCATGTGAAAGCATGTGTCATACAGGGTTAGGGTTAGCCACTAGGGGGTTCCCTAGAGCCTAGCCTCTAACGCCATCTAGGGGTTCACTAGGGAGACCAGCATGTGGTTCCTCTAACGGCCTCTAGGGGGTTCAGTACAGACTAGCATGTGGTTCCTCTAACGGCCTCTAGGGTGTTCACTAGAGACTAGCATGTGGTTCCTCTAACGGCCTCTAGGGGGTTCAGAGACTAGCATGTGGTTCCTCTAACGGCCTCTAGGGTGTTCACTAGAGACTAGCATGTGGTTCCTCTAACGGCCTCTAGGGGGTTCAGAGACTAGCATGTGGTTCCTCTAACGGCCTCTAGGGTGTTCACTAGAGACTAGCATGTGGTTCCTCTAACGGCCTCTAGGGGGTTCAGAGACTAGCATGTGGTTCCTCTAACGGCCTCTAGGGGGATCACTATAGACCAGCTGGTCTCTTCATTCACCGTAAAGCTTCAGTTAAGGCTCCAGTCGACGCAACGCAATGGCCACACAGACGCTTCAACACAGTCGTGAACCTGTAGGTTCTGTCTAGGGATTTAGTGAGGACCAATCACAGCCCTTCGACATCTTTGGGAGGCGCAAGTCAGCCCTTGCGGACGCACGGAGGGTCTG
The DNA here is from genome assembly GCF_902167405.1 of Gadus morhua. Lineage (NCBI taxonomy): Eukaryota > Metazoa > Chordata > Actinopteri > Gadiformes > Gadidae > Gadus > Gadus morhua. Next base: position 30,176,036 of record NC_044058.1, on the reverse strand, counting down.
CCAGGTCGTAAGGGGTCCGTAACCCCCTTGCGCTGCGTCGACGTTGACCCCGAGTCTAAGGGAGGCGTTGCCTCCTGCCTCCGGCTCCGTAGGGAGGGGTCAGCACCACCCATGTGTTTGGGTGGAGGCTCACCTGATGCCGTGGCGGGAGAAGACAGGGGCTGCCTCCAGCGCGTCCTGCTCCACCTGGGCGTAGAAGAGGTGGAGGTGGGGGGGCAGCCAGGGGCAGCTCCTCCAACCCCGCTCTACCGGAACACGGGTGTAGAGCACCCCGAAGTCTGCCAGCACCCGGGCAAACACCTCCCGCACACCTGCACACACACACAAGGAAATGCCCACACACACAAGGAAACGCACACACACACACACACACACACACACACACACACACACACACACACACGATTTTACGAGACAACAAGCTGGTTCCAGTTGAACTGGATTATAGCAGCTGGGTAGCACAACTAATTATTTATCTATTAATAGCGACAATGATCAGTGTAAATTCCTTGGCCGGCAAATCCACGAGACAATCAGGGCATTGAATGTTCCTTATCAGCCTAACATGAGTTCTATCATAACTAACATCAGCCTACATTGTGTTCTATCATAACTAACATCAGCCTAACATGTGTTCTATCATAACTAACATCAGCCTAACATGTGTTCTATCATAACTAACATCAGCCTACATTGTGTTCTATCATAACTAACAACAGCCTAACATGTTTTCTATCATAACTAACATCATCCTAACATGTGTTCTATCATAACTAACAACAGCCTAACATGTGTTCTATCATAACTAACATCAGCCTAACATGAGTTCTATCATAACTAACATCAGCCTAACATGTGTTCTATCATAACTAACATCAGCCTAACATGTGTTCTATCATAACTAACATCAGCCTAACATGAGTTCTATCATAACTAACATCAGCCTAACATGAGTTCTATCATAACTAACATCAGCCTAACATGTGTTCTATCATAACTAACATCAGCCTAACATGTGTTATATCATAACTAACATCAGCCTAACATGTGTTCTATCATAACTAACATCAGCCTAACATGAGTTCTATCATAACTAACATCAGCCTAACATGTGTTCTATCATAACTAACATCAGCCTAACATGTGTTCTATCATAACTAACATCAGCTTAACATGTGTTCTATCATAACTAACATCAGCCTAACATGTGTTCTATCATAACTAACATCAGCCTAACATGTGTTCCATCATAACTAACATCAGCCTAACATGTGTTCTATCATAACTAACATCAGCCTAACATGTGTTCCATCATAACTAACATCAGCCTAACATGTGTTCTATCATAACTAACATCAGCCTAACATGTGTTCTATCATAACTAACATCAGCCTAACATGTGTTCTATCATAACTAACATCAGCCTAACATGGTTCTCTCCAGCGGTCATGAGCGCAGATGATTCATAATATTTTGTTTTATTTACATATATTATAATGAGTCAACCACGACCACCAATCAGGATGCAGCGGTGGACAGGGAGGAGCTGTACTAGCGTGTGATTGGCTCACCAGGCAGTACGTGAACATGCTGGTGCCCGTCCATGTGACCGGGGAGGTGACCCAACAGCTCTGCGAACAACAGCACCTGAGACCTCAGCTCCAGCTCCACCTGAACACACACGCACACGCACACACACACACACACACGCACACACACACAAACACACACACACACACACACACACGCACACACACACACACACACACACCCACCCACACACACAAACACACACACACACACACACACACGCACACACACACACACACAGACACACACAAGATCACACACACACATGCAAGCACACGACACACAAAGGAAGGATGAATGAATATATTATATATGAACGTAAAGAAGTGTACTGGAGCAGGCGGGCGTCTTGGAGACAGAAGGCGACGACAGCGTTGTGACATGTGATGTGTTGACTCAGTCATGGACGTTGTGTTGACATTGTCCAGGCGGACCCCTCTACACACCGCAGTGCACAGAAGTACTGCACAGTAGGATACTGTGTGGGGTTCTCATATATTTAGAGAACCCCACACATAATAACGTATATTATGTGTATAATGTATATTTATATTATGTATATAATGTATATGTATATAATGTATATGTATATGTATAAGCACCTCCTCCATGAGCAGAAGCCCCGCCCTCAGAGCCTCCCTGAAGCCCGCCTTTCCCCTCAGGAGGCCCCTCCCATCCAGCAGGGAGGCGGAGCCACGCAGCGCCGCGCACACGGGCACGCCCTCAGACAGGTTGGCATGGAGACCGATCGGGATGGCATACCTGCAGATAATCAATTAAGAATACTCAGAACACGGTGCGCCACGGCAATTTAAGGGCCACATTATCAATACATTATTACAAACATAGACATGTATCAAGTCTTATCTACATTTATAATGTGTAGATCTACATTTATAATGTGTAGATCTACATTTATATAGTCTTATCTAAATTCATAATGAGTAGATTTAGAATTTTAAAGTAGTATCTACATTTCTAAAGTATTATCAACATTTATTAATTTTTGTAATGTATCCTTCTTGAAAATTCTTATTCCGAGTGATCCTCTTCTTTCTGTCTGTATTTCATGTTCCGTCCGGGACCAACAAGGTTCTTGTTATCACTCGGGTGTGTAGGTACCCGACCGGTCAGCCATGGGTGATAACCTTATATAACAGCTGTATGTTATGTTATGTATGAATGTTATGAAGGCTCGGTACCGTTTGGCCAGCTCGGCCGCGTCCTTCGCCCCGGCGCCGTTGACCAGCAGCGACACGGCGGATAGACCGCCCGCCCGGAACACCTCCACAATGCCGCGGTTCCGCCTCGCGCAGTAGCCGAAGTCGTCCCCGGTCACAACGAGCTTCACTCGGGCTTCAGGCATTCTCCACTGAGAGCAGTACTCACACACTCACACACTGACAAACACTGACACACTGACACACACACAATCACACTCCCTCTGCCGAGCGCGGAATCCCATAAGAACTAAACCGGGACACTTCAACCCGCAGGGCGCGCGGTGAGCCGCATTGTTCCCGTTTCATCAGCGACGCCCCGTGGAGCTGAAGACGCGATGAGAGGGAGAGACCGGACGGCTGCTGCGCTCCCCCCCGCGGCGCTCCGGCCGGCCTGGGATCATGGCTCCCTCGATTTGAATATAGTGAAAGTCCAGAGAGCCCCGAGGGGTCGGATTTGCCTGGAGTCTCGAGCTGGAGACCATGGGGTAGTGTACAAGCCAACATGTGTGACATCATCATAATTTGGTTTTGTGCCGCCTTCAAACCAGCTCGGAGGTTCAGAAGTTCTACGTGTCTTTACGTAAACCTTCCCTTCTTCCGAAATCATGAAACGCCCCTCAATGACATAAAACCGAAAAAACAGATCGTTCGATCGTGAGACAAGACTTCATTACAACGACAAGAATGGATGCCCGCAGGGACCCCTTGGCGCTTCACTGCTGAATCAGATGAATCCGTTATTAGAACTGCTTGAGATGGTTTACCATGATCGAGAATTTATCAGGTGATGTTTATAATTGTAAGCTATAATGTATCGTAATGCAAATGTTAGAATGGGTGTTAAGTTTGCCTCTTAAGGCTTGCTGCAAGTTCACTTTATGGTGTGTTCCTGAATTCTCGGACGCCAGCCTTCCGAGTTGCACTTATGACGTCACTTCCGGTCTCGGAGCATTCACAGCATCCTGTTCGTCTTTGTGATTGTGTCATGAAATTGGCTAGTTGTTGTTTATTGTTAGCTACTTTAGCCTCTTTAGCCAACCAGCCCAAAAACAAACAACACATTTTTACATTGTATTGCACGCACAGCAAGACCATGCAATGTATAATTGGTGACCGGAATAAAGTAGCAATGAAATCAAGTGTGTGAGAGCATTTAAAATCGACATTAAAATGTCCTAGGCCTACGCGGTACAAATACAAAAAATAAAAAATCTCTTCACGGGTGCAACCATTTGGTTGAGAGTGTCATCAATGCTTTCGGTCTGCTCTCAGATATTAGAAAGATGAAGACAAAAAGGGGGCGTGCCTTGGAGAAATTACGACTGTTTTGAAGGCACCAAGAGATCCCCGTACGCCGAAACTTAAGAGACACGTCACAGGAACACGTCACACATGAACAAAATGGTGCGTCCATATCACTGGAAATTATGGGGAAAACATTTTATCTGCTGTCCGCTGATAAAGGCGGGCTCGATACCGTTGGTGCTATAGGCCTATGTAGATATTGTTTAATGTAGGCTACTGGTTCATTTTTCAAGTAAGAAAAAAAAATGCAAACCTTTGACAAATTCATCAATCGTTAATCTCCTGGAAACAAAATTACATGTATCCTGCAAGTATCTATCTTACTTTTCATTCATTATGTATGTTGTAGTATATTTTATTATGTTTTATATAAGTATAACACATATTTAGCCCACATATGAGGACGGAAGTCAGAGGTCAGAGTGATCCTGAACGCATCTCCATCAGCCAATCACACAGCAGCTTGTGGAGCTTGCTTACTTCCGCTCTTCAGGACTTGTCACGCTGTGATTGGTCCAGATCAGCGTAGTGTTTCAAAGCGTCTCAAAACAGCGCATCTTCAGACCAGACGGACGACTATGAGAACATCGAGACCAGCATGCAGCCTCTGAACGACCGCCCCTCTCTGGACTCCGGGCTCCGGGTCCTGCTCTTGGCCCCGTGGCTCCTGGTGCTGTTCCTCGCTTCCTGTGACGGCCGGGAGTCGGACCAGGACCTGGTCACCTGCGGGTCCCTGGTGAAGCTCCTCAACACGCGACACAACGTGCGGCTCCACTCACATGACGTCAAGTACGGCTCCGGTAGGTACCCCCCCGTGTCCTGACCCCCCCCCCCCCCCCCCCCCCCCCCGGTAGTCCCCCTCCGTGTCCTGAACCCCCCCCTTCCCCCCCAGCGGCTTAGTGTGACATATTGTGATTGTGACGTCAGTGTGTTGTTGTGTAGCGCGCTGCGTGCTGAACGTGTTCAGGGGTCTCTCGGCCCCCGTGTCTGCGTGTGTTCTCCATACCGGGTCGGTACGAGTCTTTCTCTGCCCTGGAGGGTTGGAGTCGCTTGATACTAGACCCTCTGTAGGGTACTAGACCCTCTGCAGGGAACTAGACCCTCTGCAGGGAACTAGACCCTCTACAGGGAACTAGAACCTCTGCAGGGTACTAGACCCTCTGCAGGGTACTAGACCCTCTGCAGGGAACTAGACCCTCTGTAGGGTACTAGACCCTCTGCAGGGAACTAGACCCTCTGCAGGGAACTAGACCCTCTGTAGGGTACTAGACCCTCTGTAGGGTACTAGACCCTCTGTAGGGTACTAGACCCTCTGCAGGGAACTAGTCCCTCTGTAGGGTACTAGACCCTCTACAGGGTACTAGACCCTCTGTAGGGTACTAGACCCTCTGTAGACCCTCTACACAGGGTACTAGACCCTTTACAGGGTACTAGACCCTCTGTAGGCCCTCTACAGGGTACTAGACCCTCTGTAGGGTACTAGATCCTTTACAGGGTACTAGACCCTCTGTATGGTACTAGACCCTCTGTAGGCCCTCTACAGGGTACTAGACCCTCTAGGGTACTAGACCCTCTGTAGACCCTCTACAGGGTACTAGACCCTCTGTAGACCCTCTGTAGGGTACTAGACCCTCTACATGGTACTAGACCCTCTATAGACCCTCTACAGGGTAGTAGATCCTCTGTAGACCCTCTACAGGGTACTAGACCCTCTGTAGACCCTCTGTAGGGTACTAGACCCTCTACATGGTACTAGACCCTCTATAGACCCTCTACAGGGTACTAGATCCTCTACAGGGTACTAGACCCTATATAGACCCTCTACAGGGTACTAGACCCTCTGACACCACACAGCTCTCAACCACTGGCCCGCCTCATCAGAACCCCCAGGCCGCTGTTGTGTTGTCGACCCTAACAGCAATGTTTCCCACAGAAATTTTGGAGACTATGGGGGGGGGGGGGGGGGGGGTGGTATGTAGCGATTGTTGACGGGGGGGGGTGTATGTGGCGATTTTTGTGAGAGCGACACGAACTTTGTCTGAGCAAAAAAAAATATATATATATACATATATACATATATATATATATATATATATATATATATATATATATATATATTAGAGCTGTCAAGCGATTAAAATATTTAATCGTGATTAATCGCATTAATGTCATAGTTAACTCTAATTAATCGCGATTAATCGCAAATTCTTTTTCTATGCTAAATATCCCTTGATTTTTTTGTCCCATAATTCTTCTCATTTAAATTCTCTTATCAACATGGTGAAGTGCATCGGCTTGCCTTGTGCAAATGATTTTTTATTGATAACAACATTGGCATATACACTGATCAAAACAGGACGATACAAAAAAAGAGCCTATAGTGCAATTAAACGACTGCTTTGAACAAATGTCATTTGAACATAGCAGTCAGGCTACTGCTTCTTTGTTTTGAGCCAAAGAAAAAAAAAAAAAAAAAAAAAAGTATAAAGTAATTGCGTTAATCGCGCGATAAAAATTTTAACGCCGTTAAATTTGGTTTGCGTTAACGCCGTTAATAACGCGTTTAACTGACAGCTCTAATATATATATATATATATATATATATATATATATATATATATATATATATATATATATTAATAATTATTCATGTGCACGCAGAGACTATGGCGGCCGAAATTAGACTATGGCGGGGCGCCATAGTCTCGTCAATGTGTGGGAAACACTGAACAGTGTTGCGTTGTGGACCCTAACGGTGTTGCGTTGTGGACCCTAACAGTGTTGCGTTGTGGACCCTAACAGTGTTGTGTTGTGCGTCCAGGCAGCGGGCAGCAGTCTGTGACGGGCGTGGAGAGTGCCGACGATGCCAACAGCTACTGGAGGGTGCGCGGGCAGACGGGGGGGCCGTGCCAGCGGGGGGCGGCCGTGCGCTGTGGGCAGGCCATCCGCATCACTCACATGACCACCGGACGCAACCTCCACACCCACCACTTCACCTCGCCGCTGTCCAACAACCAGGTCACTCACTCACTCACTCACTCACTGGAGCACTCGTTTAGAAACTGGCTACAAAATGTAAGAATAGGAAGTGTGTGTGTGTGTGTGTGTGTGTACTGACGGTGTGTGTGTGTGTGTGTACTGACGGTGTGTGTGTGTGTACTGACGGTGTCTGTGTGTGTACTGACAGTGTGTGTGTGTGTACTGACGGTGTGTGTGTGTACTGACGGTGTGTGTGTGTACTGACGGTGTGTGTGTGTGTGTGTGTACTGACGGTGTGTGTGTGTACTGACGGTGTGTGTGTGTGTGTGTGTGTGTACTGACGGTGTGTGTGTGTACTGACGGTGTGTGTGTGTGTGTGTGCTGACGCTGTCCCCTGTGATTGACAGGAGGTGAGTGCGTTCGGCGAGGGCGGTGAGGGTGACGACCTGGACGTGTGGGCGGTGCAGTGCGACGGGCCGCACTGGGCCCGGGACGACGCCGTGCGCTTCATGCACGTAGGCACGCAGGTGTACCTGAGCGTGACGGGCGAGCAGTACGGCCACCCCATCCGCGGGCAGCGCGAGGTGCACGCCATGCCCTCGGCCAATCAGCACAACTGGTGGCGCGCCATGGAGGGCGTGTACATCCAGCCCAGCGCCCCGCCCCTCCGCCACGACGAGCTCTGAGGACCTCAGCGTGTGTGTGTGTGTGTGTGTGTGTGTGTGTGTGTGTGTGTGTGTGTGTGTGTGTGTGTGTGTGTGTGTGTGTGTGTGTGTGGGGGTTCGGCGCTGCGTAGTCATGGTAACGTGTTGACTGCTCATTAAATAAGATGTCCGATGGGAGGACTGTGTGAGTGGTTTCTGTAGAGACGGGTTAGTGTGGGTTGGGTTAGTGTGGGTTGGGTTAGTATTGGTTGGGTTGGGGTTAGTTGGTGTAAAGGTTTGTTCGAGACTTCAGATCCAAATTTACTTTCTTTAACTTAAACCTGGTTGAATTATATATGAATATGGATTATGTATATGATGTAACCAGGCTTTGTTGTATTTTTTTAAAACATTCTACTTGATTGTTTGAGTTCTCTCTTGATGTTCTGAGTCGTGCTCCTTTAGGAACCCTGGGTCTCGTGGTTCTCATGTCAGGAGAAATGCAGAGTTGTCCTTTCATGAATGAATTTCCTGACCCTCAATAAAAGGTGTGGGGACGTTCTGGCTGTGGTGTGATGAATAGTGCACGTGTCTGTTGAGGCTTGTCTGTCACCTAAACGGCCCGTATCACATGCCACCTAATGATGTAAATGTAACGGTATGTAAGCCATAGAAAAATACAATCAAGATATAAAAGTTATTTTGCAGAAGATTCAATTATTGCCAGATTATGTCATCGTATGACGACAAAATAGGCCTAAACGTATTTATTTAGGAAGTAATAAACTAGTAATAATAATTGAACTGTGGAGGAAACAGCGCCATCTGGGGTCATGATGCTGCTGAAACCTGATTGGTTGATGTTTTAATATCTTAAAGGTTTATCATTGGTGGCATCTAGCGAAATGGAATTGAATATGACATTCATAAAAATTCATTTTAATTAGAGAATAATCCCATGGAAATAAGAATCTAGTGTTTAAATAACCTGGTAGGAACCAGGGACCCAATAAAGAAACGGAATCCTCGTTTTGCTCCGCCATGTTTCTACAGGTGCCAGGAACGGACAAAAGGCTCGAGAGAAAACGCGATAGGGATAGGATAATTAAGTTATAGCCCACAATAATTTGGAAATGTATTCTAATTTTTGAACATTATTAAATCAAAACTTTACCAGGGGGATGCTCTCTGATCAGTTGCGTGAACAATTCAACTGCCTTCACTTTGTCTTTTATTGGAATAAATGGGTAAGTTCATGTTTGATCCACAAGGTGGCGATGTAACACAGGGACAGTTTTACCACCAGTCTGTTACTTTAGTTCATATCAAACACCGGTGTTGAGTTCATTGTTTTGAAGCCAAAAACACACCGGCGGCGGCTAAACGCTCGGCGGCGCGCTGGCCCGCTATCCTTCACGCCACTGTCCTATCCGCTAGCGTTATCGCTAGCGTAGCGTTGAAAGAGCGCTTTTTAAAGCTGTTTCATACATCCCGGCTTGATAGGCTACAATATCCTGTCGCCTACATTTGTAGACTGTTAATGCAGTAGATGAATAATTCTACAATGCAAAGAATGAGCAATGACAGTAAATAAAGTGAGTAAAATGACTTAACCGTAAACAAAGTGCCCGACAGTATAAAGTAACTATGAATTAATGTGTCTATCATTGTAAGCACAAACAGAATAATGGGCATCAGGGCCATATATGTAGTCATTAAACAACTGGTAGCCTATAGAGCTCGTAAGTCGCCATTGCTCATGGGACCTATGAGACCGAAAAAAATGAATGGGAGTCAATGGAGAGAAAGTAATTATTTTCTGATCCCAGTCTTTATATGCCCCGGATTACACCTATGTTGGGAATGTGTATTGATGTGACGTCACATATGTGACGCGTAGTCTTTCTCGTTGGGTCTTTTCCACAGCCTTCAGCTGAATAATCATACAATATACTGTCAAACTCTTTAAGTGAATTTTTTTTATTTAGACCCACACAAAACATATGTGTAATCCAAGGCATTTAATGACTGGGATCAGAAAATAATTACTTTCTCTCCATTGACCCCCATTCATTTTTTTCGGTCTCATAGGTCCCATGAGCAATGGCGACTTACAAGCTCTATAACGTTACGGCAGCCTACCCACTGGGTTGGTTGATCTGCTGCTTTCAAAACATATCTCAAAGGCAGCGCGAGGCTTCCTATTGGTGCTAGGGCCGGCAGCGAGGCTTCCTATTGGTGCTAGGGCCGGCAGCGAGGCTTCCTATTGGTGCTTGGGCCGGCAGCGAGGCTTCCTATTGGTGCTAGGGCCGGCAGCGAGGCTTCCTATTGGTGCTAGGGCCGGCAGCGAGGCTTCCTATTGGTGCTAGGGCCAGCAGCGAGGCTTCCTATTGGTGCTAGGGCAGGCGTTGCAGCACCGTGTTCGTTGGGCCTTATACAACGTTACTCATTTGGTAATGCTGCAACCATAGTTCTTTGTAATTGTATTAACACACAATTTGTGTAATAGTTTGATATTAACACAATGATATGAATTCCTTTTTATGATCTTTATGCATATAGAAATGCTTGGTTTAATAGTTTGATGTTCAAAATCCTTCTAAAGTGTAATAGTATGATATTGATAATGTCTGTAAAGTGTAATAATATGAAAAGTGCTTGATGTAATAGTTTGATGTTATGCCCTGATCGGCGGGGCGGGGCGGCTCCTCCTCCTCCCCCTCCTCCTCCTCCTCCTCTCCGTCCTCCTCCTCCTCCTCCTCTCCGTCCTCCTCCTCTTCCTCCTCCTCTCCCTCCTCCTCCTCCTCCTCCTCCTCCTCTCCCTCCTCCTCCTCCTCTCCCTCCTCCTCCTCCTCCTCCTCCTCCTCCTCCTCTCCTCCCTCCTCCTCCTCCTTCTCCTGCTCCCCCCCCCACCCCCCCCCCTCCTGAAAAGGCCCCGTCCACACGGAATGATTTTTCGGTGAAACGCAGAAATCTTCAGCGCTCGAAAACACACCTTTTGAAACGAGGTCCCAGGTTGGATAAGGGCGCACTCACACTAGGCAAGTTTGCCTGTTCCGTGCTGCAAGAAGATTCAGCACGATTGCCCCCCTCCCCACTCCCCCCGCTGGCCCGTGGTCACACTGCCAGCGGGGACGTGGCCTGGGCACGATTGCTCCTTCATACGTACGTCATCACGTCGTAATACGATAAATACGTCATCACCAAGCGTGGTGTCCAGCTGCGACTGAATGCTTTCGTCTGCCCAAATTTCAGGTAAACACTCGACTTCACCCACTCGTGAACCGCTTGCCGCCATTGTTTGAAATGATTGTTGTGGGGAAGAAGGGCATGGACCTATAAAGAAAGAAGGGTCGCGCAAGGACTACGTCATCCAGCTCACGTTGCGTATCCGCGCGTGTACGCGTGTCATCTCATTAGCATCTGTACTTTGGCCACGAAACACCTCTCCCAAGTGTGCCGTGGCCAAGGGGCTGTTCCGGGCTGGATTACGGATGGCGTGGTCACACTAGCCAAACGTTCTAGACTTTAGTATGCAAATGAGCTCGGGCACGGGGCCGCGGCCCTAGTGTGAGTGGTCCCTAAGATAATAATTTGTGTTCGGATTCGTGTGGACGCCAGATACGCAAACGATGAGGACTTCGCCCCCCCACCGGCGGGCGAGGTTAGAGTTCTTGAGGCTTGATGCCATGCTCCGCCTCGTCTTCTTTTTTTGGTGGAGAACCAGCGCCACACAGAGGCCTTGAATATGTACTACAGCGATTCTACAGCTCGATGCGTTTTCGCAATGAGTCCGTCTTTACGAGGATATTCCTAAAACGCAGCCAAGGAAAACGGAGGGAAAAGATAGTTTTCACCCATGTGGATGGGGCCTTAGAAGCACACGCACACAGAGACACACACCCACAAACTGACTCACAGACACACACACACACACACACACGCACAAACACACACACTTTCACATCTACACACCCACAGACCAAAACACACACCCCCACACACTACACATGCACACACACAAACACACACACACACACACACACACATTCCTTTCAAGAAGACCCCTCCCCCAGTGAGCCACAAATAGGTAGTGTTTCCCCCCCCCTTCTCACTCAGCAAGACTTGAGAAGTTCTGAGAGGCAGGTTGACAAACGTCAACCACATGGTAGCCTACTGCCTCTAGTTTAAACCCATGGTAGCCTACTGCCTCTAGTTTAAACCCATGGTAGCCTACTGCCTCTAGTTTAAACCCATGGTAGCCTACTGCCTCTAGTTTAAACCCATGGTAGCCTACTGCCTCTAGCCTAAATCCATGGTAGCCTACGGCCTCTAGTTTAAACCCATGGTAGCCTACTGCCTCTAGCTTAAACCCATGGTAGCCTACTGCCTCTAGCTTAAACCCATGGTAGCCTACGGCCTCTAGTTTAAACCCATGGTAGCCTACTGCCTCTAGTTTAAACCCATGGTAGCCTACTGCCTCTAGTTTAAACCCATGGTAGCCTACTGCCTCTAGTTTAAACCCATGGTAGCCTACTGCCTATAGTTTAAACCCATGGTAGTCTACTGCCTCTAGCTTAAACCCATGGTAGCCTACGGCCTCTAGTTTAAACCCATGGTAGCCTACTGCCTCTAGTTTAAACCCATGGTAGCCTGCGGCCTCTAGTTTAAACCCATGGTAGCCTACTGCCTCTAGTTTAAACCCATGGTAGCCTACTGCCTCTAGTTTAAACCCATGGTAGCCTACTGCCTCTAGCTTAAACCCATGGTAGCCTACGGCCTCTAGTTTAAACCCATGGTAGCCTACTGCCTCTAGTTTAAACCCATGGCAGCCGGCTGCCTCTAGCTTAAACCCATGGTAGCCTACTGCCTCTAGTTTAAACCCATGGTAGCCTACTGCCTCTAGTTTAACCCATGGTAGCCTACTGCCTCTAGTTTAGAGACATGGTAGCCTACTGCCTCTAGTTTAACCCTTGGTAGCCTACTGCCTCTAGTTTAGAGACATGGTAGCCTACTGCCTCTAGTATAAACCCATGGTAGCCTACTGCCTCTAGTTTAGAGACATGGCAGCCTACTGCCTCTAGTATAAACACATGGTAGCCTACTGCCTCTAGTTTAACCCATGGTAGCCTACTGCCTCTAGTTTAGAGACATGGTAGCCTACTGCCTCTAGTTTAACCCATGGTAGCCTACTGCCTCTAGTTTTGAGACATGGTAGCCTACTGCCTCTAGTTTAGAGACATGGTAGCCTACTGCCTCTAGTATAAACACATGGTAGCCTACTGCCTCTAGTTTAGAGACATGGTAGTCTACTGCCTCTAGTATAAACACATGGTAGCCTACTTCTTCCAATGTATATGTCTCCTCAGCGTGTATGAATAGTAGGTTCTCTTGGCCCAGTAGACCTACCTGCAGGTCCAGGGGGAGTTTCCTGCTGTCCCATCAGCAGCAGTAGAGCAGTAGGCCTACCGGTAGGATGTGCGTAGGCCCTCTGCTATGACAATACTGTTGCACTGCTTGGGCGTTTGGAACAGTAGTGCAACGTCATCATGGCAGAGGACCCCAGCAGGTTCTGAGCCTGTTTGGTGAATGCTAAGCCTGTTTGGTGAAGGCTAAGCCTGTTTGGTGAAGGCTAGGCCTGTTTGGTGAATGCTAAGCCTGTTTGGTGAATGCTAAGCCTGTTTGGTGAAGGCTAAGCCTGTTTGGTGAAGGCTAAGCCTGTTTGGTGAATGCTAAGCCTGTTTGGTGAATGCTAAGCCTGTTTGGTGAAGGCTAAGCCTATACGGTGAATGCTAAGCCTGTTTGGTGAAGGCTAAGCCTGTTTGGTGAATGCTAAGCCTGTATGGTGAAAGTTAAGCCTGTATGGTGAATGCTAAGCCTGTATGGGGAAGGCTAAGCCTGTATGGTGAAGGTTAAGCCTGTATGGTGAAGGCTAAGCCTGTATGGTGAAGGCTGAGCATGTATGGTGAAGGTTAAGCCTGTATGGTGAAGGCTAAGCCTGTATGGTGAAGGCTAAGCCTGTATGGTGGATGCTAAGCCTGTATGGTGAAGGCTAAGCCTGTATGGTGAAGGCTAAGCCTGTATGGTGAAGGCTAAGCCTGTATGGTGAAGGCTAAGCCTGTATGGTGGATGCTAAGCCTGTATGGTGAAGGCTAAGCCTGTATGGTGAAGGCTAAGCCTGTATGGTGAAGGCTAAGCCTGTATGATGGATGCTAAGCCTGTATGGTGAAGGCTAAGCCTGTACGGTGAAGGCTAAGCCTGTACGGTGAATGCTAAGCCTGTACGGTGAAGGCTAAGCCTGTACGGTGAAGGCTAAGCCTGTACGGTGAATGCTAAGCCTGTACGGTGAATGCTAAGCCTGTACGGTGGATGCTAAGCCTGTTAGTAGACAGAGGAGCGAGGAGCCGATGAGCAGCGAGGAGCCGATGCCCTTTTAATATTGCACTGCTGAGTGTTTCACAGTAGGACAACAGAAAGAGGGCAGCGGACCTCCACCAGGTATGTCTACATCCACCTCCCCCAGGTAGGGCTACATCCAACCGGTAGGTCTACATCCACCTCCACCAGGTAGACCCACCTCCACCTGGTAGGCCTACACCCACCAGGTAGGCTTACATCCACCTCCACCTGGTAGTCCCACCTCCACCTCCCCCAGGTAGGCCTACACCCACCAGGTAGGCTTACATCCACCTCCACCTGGTAGGCCCACCTCCCCCTCCCCCAGGTAGGCCTACTTCCACCAGGTATGCCTACATCAAGAGTTAGGCTGTAGACCTACATCCACAGTAGTTTTGCGTATGTCAATGCTGTGTCACTTGAATTTTTCTAAAAGATTTTCTCAAACAATGTCCATGTTATAAATAATATCTCATAATTTGTGTTATAAATAATTAATAAGAGTTCAATGACAAAGTATCGCATTCAATCAATCATAATTGTTATAATAATAATAACATTGATGTTTACTAAATGGGATATTAATGCAATTCCTTAAATAAGCGCGGTGCGCTGTGCGTAGCGCACGGAGGCCTCGGATGAGACGCGCAGCGCGGTGGGTAGTTCGATGCGAGGAGCGGCGCGGTGCGGGAGGCCCTCTGGACGGATGTAGGCGCGGTGCGTTGAGCGGCGCGGTGCGGTGCGGGAGGCCCTCTCGACGAATGTAGGGCAAAGAGCACATTCCTGCTACAATGGCAGAAAGCTTCGAGTAATGCGGACTATTCTGGTCCCGGGGCCAGGCAACCCGAGACCCGGGGGGGGGGGGGGGGGGGGGGGGGGGCTCTCCATTATACAAGTTTCAAATCACTCTCTTGCCCCCAGAGGAAGTGTGCATTTTTGGAAACCAATTCTGAACCAAAGAACAAGAAGAAGAAGCGCCTTAGTAACAACAATGAAGTCTCATGTTGTCGTCTTCAACACCCCTCCAGATAAACTCCACCACCATCTTCATCATGACAAACCAACGGCCATGAGCGGTTTCGAACTCGCAGCCTCCGTCACGCCATCAAGAGGACGAGCGGCACCAACTTCTCAGGAGGCGTTCATGCAGCAAACTCTGCGCGGGCAAGGCCGCCACGCGCGCGAGCGCGTTAGGTCACCGCTATGAAGCTAGTTTTTCAAATAGCTGTCAATCAACTCTCTTCGGCCGACCATGGCTCGTCATCACACGCACACGCGCGAGCGTGCGCGCGAAATTCGGTTATCCACACGCACACGCAAGCAACCGTGGCGACAACAGCTTTTAACCCTAGATAAATCCGAGGCCGCGGGGTCCGACACGGCGGGTCCGACACCGCGGGTCCAACACCCGTACCCCCCCCCCCCCCCCCCGGACCTTCTCCCAGGTCTCCCGGAGTCCCCCCCCCTCCCAGTTCCCCTCCCGGAGCCCCCCTCCCGGTACCTCCTCCCGGAGCCCTCCCCCCTCCCGGTACCTGGCCGACCGCCTCGGCGAGACAAGCAGAAGGGAAACGTAGTAAAGTTGAAGACTTGGTCGGGAGATACGGTCCGGTCGGTCCCTGTCCCTGCAGTCCCCGGTGGGAGTCCCTCCTGTATACCGGTGGGAGTCCGGTACCACGACGGGAAGCGGGCCGTGGTGTCCGTGCTGGCGCGTCCCGGATGCGCGGTCCTGTGAACCTAAAACGCGGTTCCGTCCAGCAGCGCGCGGCCGCTGGCGGCGGACTCCATCTTTGACTGGTTGACATTCAGCTCCGCTCGAGACAAATTCCTGATTTGCATCAGAGCCCCTCATTGGTCCGTTGTAGTTCTCGCCTTCAGCCTGATTGGCGGGAATATCTTGCGAACAGCGTCCTGACTGGTCGTCAAGGGACGGTCTTTTATAGTTAGATTTTAACAATGAACACACAAATTCTTTCTTCCATTCACAAATGTATAATGACCCGCGGAGAGGGGGGGGGGGGCTCGGGGAGCGACTCGATAGTTGTTATACATCATAGTTTATAGTTCTAATTTATTGCTTATAGTTTAACCATTCAAACCTAATCCACCATGTGGTGGGGGGGGGGGGGGGGGGTCTATTGTCTGATCTAATAAATCCTAATTAGATTATCAGAAGGCTATTGGCTAATCTATTGTATCCTAATTAGATTATCAGAAGGTTATTTGCTGATCTATTATATCCTAATTAGATTATTAGAAGGTTATTGGCGCTTTGAATTTCAGGGGGGACCTATGTAGAGCTAGAGGTATATGTATATTATAGTTATCAGCTATCCCCACCGTGGTTAATGTTAACAGCCTACAGGCAGAACATGAGCAACCAAAGTAGGGCAACGAATGAACCACAAGATCTGAGAACTTTTTTTAATCATTTATCGAATAAAGACAAATGTAAAAGGTAAAGGATGGCAATGGGAAGTATTAAAGTATGAAAAGCGTTTTAAGTTTAAGGATAAGTAAGATATAAAAAATGTTTTAAGAGGTATGATAAGCATTATTATATAAAAAGTGGTTTAAGTTGTAGGATAAGTATTAAGATATGAAAAGCGTTTTAAGCTGTAGGATAAGTATTAAGATATAAAAAGCGTTTTAAGTTGAAGGATGAGTGTTAAGATATAAACAGCGTTTGAAGTGGTAAAGGGGTCCAGGCTCTATAAGGGGTTAGGGGTTCACTTATGAGCACTGTTGGGTTTGTTTAGGGTACACATTGTGAATGAATACAGTAGAACCACAAGGTCACTGAAGCACGTAAAGAACATTTCAACTCAGAGTTAAGGTTGGCGTTGTAAGTTTTACATGCCTTCATTCCCCCCTGAACCAAAATCATACTTATATTTATTGATATATATATATCTTTATATCTATATATCGATATCTAATTCAGTCTTTTCCCACGGTCCACTCTGCCTTCTGAACCTTCTAGAACGTCCTGTTAGGCAACATCTTCTTTTGCAGGGTCGAAGGTCAAAGGAAATAGACAAGCACACAAGCACACACACACACACACACACACACACACACACACACACACACACACACACACACACACACACACACACACACACACACACACACACACACACACACACACAGTATAAGGAGTAGCATAAGTTGTTAGCATAACTTCTTTACGTGATAATAATTGAGGTATATTTGTTCATTTGTGAACTGCACCTTAAATTGGGAAATGATACTGCATATATAAATATATATGGTCCAGCTCTATATGCAGACCTTCTGGGGGGCAGCAGGCTCCAAGTGTTTGTGGGAAGAGGAGAGGGGGGAGGGGGGGGGGGCGTGAGGGGGAAGGGGGGGGGCGTGTGGGGGGGGGGGGGGGGGGCGTGTGGGGGGAGGGGGGGGGGCGTGTGGGGGAAGGGGGGGGGCGTGTGGGGGAAGGGGGGGGGCATGTCAAAATGGTGTAAAGAGTTGGCCACACACGCACACACACGCACACACACACACACACACGCACACACACACACACGCACACGCACACACACACACGCACACACGCACACACGCACACACACACACACACACACACACACACACACACACACACACACAGAAACCAGGGCCTCTGTGTTAGCCTGATGGATTAACTGGTGAATGAAACGATCAAAGGTCAATAATCAGCTGTCATGACGTCATAGCGGGAGCATTCTAGTGCTAATATCTCAACTGAAATTGTATTTAACGAATTCTGAAAGATTGGATCTGGTGATGGCTGTGGCGGTGTGTGGCGCCGTGACAACATACAGCAGGTTAGGGAAAGGGAAGGGAAACTCTGTCTACAACACCAAGCTGCTTATTGTAATCATCCCAATGACAACAGAAGAATATCAATTACTGCGTCAACAACGTTATTATGATTAGTAATTATAATCATAATAATCATAGTAATTATTGCAATAATAATAACAAATGAAAACATTGAATAATACATTTAATAACACCAATAATAATAATAGGCCTAGAGTTTAATTATTATTATTATTTTAATTATTATTATAAAAAGATTAAAATAATAATAATATTGATAATTCTTTATTGATCACAATAGGCATTCAAACGAAACCATTATTTGTTTAGAGGATCATGCTCTGTAGCTCAAATAAACAAAAGCTTCACATTTGTTTTTGCATTAATAATGGAGAGATTTTGATTATAGTTTAACATACAAA
>NC_044058.1:30115158-30155158 GCF_902167405.1 Gadus morhua | reverse complement strand
GGTGCAATGCTTGCATGCTGATCGGGATGGCTTCTTTCGATGAATGTAAAAAGTTGAATAAGATACAATATTAATACAATATATCAATGTTTATAAAAATACATTATAATTTATTGTCGCATATTGTATCTTACTAAACGTATACACATATATATATATATATATATATATATATATATATATATATATATATATATATATTAGAGCTGTCAAGCGATTAAAATATTTAATCGTGATTAATCGTATTAATGTCATAGTTAATCACAAATTATTTTTCTATGCTAAATATCCCTTGATTTTTTGTCCCATAATTCTTCTCATTTTAATTCTCTTATCAACATGGTGAAGTGCCTCGGCTTGCCTTGTGCAAATGATTTTTTATTGATAACAACATTGGCATATACACTGATCAAAACAGGACGATACAAAAACAGAGCCTATAGTGCAATTAAACGACTGCTTTGAACAAATGTCATTTGAACATAGCAGTCAGGCTACTGCTTCTTTGTTTTGAGCCAAAGAAAAAAAAAAAAAAATTTTTTTTTTTTTTTTTTTTTGAAAATAATTGCGTTAATCGCGCGATAAAAAATTTAACGCCGTTAAATTTGGTTTGCGTTAACGCCGTTAATAACGCGTTTAACTGACAGCTCTAATATATATATATATATATATATATATATATATATATATATATATATATATATATATATATATATATATATATATAAATTAACTGAACTTCTTCTTCCAAACAGAAGACCAATTGGTCCAGGTGGATAATAACCTCAAAACGGTGGATCCGAACCTCAAACTGGTCGAAAAGTATGGAGTCAGTTTCCTGCCATAATTCAAACCTGAAAAAAAAAGTTTCAAAGGCTTGTAAGTCTGGGTTTGAAAACTCAACACCTTGTAAAAAAGGTTTTGCAACACTGAAAAAAGAGATTATAACCTGAAAAAAAATAAAACTAAAATTCAAACATCTGTAAACATGATTTTGTGTTCTATTTTATCTTCTTCATCATTTTCACCAACACATTTTCAAAGTTCAAACAATTTCACCAGCGCATTTGCAGAGTTTCAAATCTGGCACTGTTATAACAGTGTATTTCATTGTTGCCCGGTTTTGAAACCTTGTAAATGGGATTCTGCAAACAGGTCATACATACAGTACATTGAGAAATACGTTTTGAAAGGTTGAATATTTAGTTTTAAAAACTTGTAAAGGTGTACGTTTACGACATTGCAACGTATTTTTTCAGAACTGGCTTTTCAGCACTGACTTTTCAGAGATTTGACCACACAGGCGCAAGCTTTGAGTCACGTGAATATTGGCAGTGTTCTGACGCCACTCGTTTTGAAACTCCTGACAGTCGAATCTGAAAAAGAAAAAAACGTTCCTGGGGGCGGGACCATTTAGCTCTAAACCTATTGGTTGCTCTCGGCTGACGTACATTCCAATCACATGTGCCGTTCACCGGGCTGTGCGTGATTGACAGTGCTCAGCCGATGACACGAATAACAAGCGACTTTCGCGGTTGATTTTCATTTTCATTTTCTGGAACCAGAAGCTGTGTTCGAAATCGTTCCCTATACACTCGTTCCCTATTCCCTATATAGTGTACATGATATAGTGCACTATATAGGGAATAGGGAACGAGAATTCGGACACTACGCCTAACATATCTAAACGTCATTTGCGTCAGTAAATGCGCCTGGTATTTGTGTGACGTGATGCGCCGACATCATCTAAACAAACCGGGCTGGAGGTTGTATTGATGTTGAATGTTACATTTCCTTGTTCAAGTTTTTTTTAAATTAATTTTGAATGTTAAATCCCAAATAAATTGTTGACATTTCTAAACACAAGCCGGAGACTCCATCATTAAATGTATTCGTTTTCGCGGTTATTCAGCTTCTTCTCCCCTGGAAAAATACAACCGCATTGCATTGTGGTATACGGGAGTAACATGTAGGGAACATCGTATGTACCCTATAAAACACCCTACAAAATGGCGCGCACCGTATTTAATGCACTACATCCATGATAGGGAACGATTTCGAACACAGCTAGTCTCATCTCCATAGGACGCGACTAGCAAGGACGCAGCCTTCACTTTGGGAAACAGCCATGGTTCCAAAAAATGGAAATCATAATCAACCGCGAAAGTCGCTTGTTATTCGTGTCATCGGCAGAGCACTGTCAATCACGCACAGCCCGGTGAACGGCACATGTGATTGGAATGTACGTCAGCCGAGAGCAACCAATAGGTTTAGAGCTAAATGGTCCCGCCCCCAGGAACGTTTTTTTTCTTTTTCAGATTCGACTGCCAAGGAGTTTCAAAACAAGTGGCGTCAGAACACTGCCAATATTCACGTGACTCAAAGCTTGCGCCTGTGTGGTCAAATCTCTGAAAAGTCAGTGCTGAAAAGCCAGTTCTGAAAAAATACGTTGCAATGTCGTAAACGTACACCTTTACAAGTTTTTAAAACTAAATATTCAACCTTTCAAAACGTATTTCTCAATGTATGAACACCTGTTTGCAGAATCCCATTTACAAGGTTTCAAAACCGGGCAACAATGAAATACACTGTTAGAACAGTGCCAGATTTGAAACTCTGCAAATGCGCTGGTGAAATTGTTTGAACTTTGAAAATGTGTTGGTGAAAATGATGAAGAAGATAAAATAGACCACAAAATCATGTTTACAGATGTTTGAATTTTAGTTTTATTTTTTTTTCAGGTTATAATCTCTTTTTTCAGTGGCGCAAAACCTTTTTTACAAGGTGTTGAGTTTTCAAACCCAGACTTACAAGCCTTTGAAACTTTTTTTTTCAGGTTTGAATTATGGCAGGAAACTGACTCCATAGAAAAGTACCCCCCGGTGGATCAGCGTCTCTCCTGTAGTGGTGGTCCGTGCCGCAGGGGGGCGCTGCGGGCACACAGCCGTTAGACTTGAAACCACAGAGGAAGACCTTCCACGTCAATGTGTTGAAGCTTCAAACATGAAAACAAAGTGGTGATTTGGTGTTTTTGATTTTGGGTTCATCCTGGTGCTTCATCTGGACGCTAAGCGGTGACCTGGTGTTTGAGTGTCGGTTCATCCTGGTGCTTCAACTGGACGCTAAGCGGTGACCTGGTGTTTGAGTGTCGGTTCATCCTGGTGCTTCATCTGGACGCTAAGCGGTGACCTGGTGTTTGAGTGTCGGTTCATCCTGGTCCTTCATCTGGACGCTAAGCGGTGACCTGGTGTTTGAGTGTCGCTTCGTCCTGGTGCTTCATCACCTTTGTGACTATGAAGACGGTGCTGATGGTCGCGGAGAAGCCCTCTTTGGCTCTCTCCATCGCCAAAATCCTCTCCAAAGGTGGGTGTCGAGTCATATATCATCACTGTAGTATATCATATATCGTTTAAATTTAGTTCGCAGATAGAGGAAAGCCGCAGCATCAGCAACACGTTCTAATGTGGGGTTTAAAGGTAGAGTCAGTAGATCCATCACAACGAAATAGCCTGGAATGGAATATAATAAGTATGTTAAGTATGTTATTATTAGTGTATAATACCTAGAAAATAATAATGTTAATATATTTTTTATCTTAGAATGAGCTCTTCATATCTATATGGAAGCGGGTCCTCTTCCAAGGAGGACTCCATGATTCTACTGTAGCCCAGAACGGACAAACTCCTCTGGAGGGAACGCATTTTTTTCAAACGTTCTGTAGGAGCGTTCTAATGAGTTAACTTCTATGCATCTGAGAAGCTTCACCCTCTCAGATGTCTACTCCAACCTAACCGCCTGCTGAACCTGCTCAGGATCAGCTCCATGCTGCCACACACACGTTTGGGTTATTGTCAGTGCTTCATCGATCACTGGGACGCCCCTGACGTATAGCCTCTGAAAAATTCGGTGTGCATTCTTTAATAGATCCATGTTTAGAGAAGTTAGATATGGTTGTTTCCCTGTTGATAACTCAAAGTATCGCTCTTTCAGAAACAGCGCGTACCGCAGTGCAAATCAACATTCGCTCCTTTTGAGATGAATGATACGACTGGTACTGACCGTACTCAATATAGACCGTAGTCCATGAAAGAAGAGGGGTGAAGGGGGTATTCAGTCTGTATTTCCCCGCCAGGTGCTACTAAATGTATTCTCATCGGTCAACGTCATATATTATATAAAGCATAATATCCAACATATATACACATTTATTTATTAGTATTATATGCATATTAATATGTATAGTAATATCAAGTATAGTAGCTACTGCTCTCTAAGAAACACATTTCACTGTTAAAATGTACGTTTATTTCATTTTGCACAAAACGCAGGTTTAGTTCTACAGTGTCTAAAGTGAAGGCGCTGCGACCGTAGCCCTGTGCTGGAGCTCGGTCAGGAGGCCGCTGGGTTGTCTACTGTATGGGAGGGTGTGTCTGGGCCTCCCTAGGAGGGAGGGCCTTTGTTAAGGGGGTGTTTCCATCATTGATTCATCGTTTATCGTGTCGCTGCGGCCCTCAGCTGCTCCGGGACACGGCGCAGATGCAGGCGATGTTGATGGACTCGTACTCCAGGGAGTAGCTGGCCCTGGGGAAGCAGGCAGGGTTCCTCTTCAGGACCGGCACCCTCAGGGAGATGGGGATGGTCTCCAGGCTGGACGGGCCCTCCACGCCCTGGCAGGAGTGGCTGGTGTGGCAGTAGGCCTCGTGGATGATCCGGGGGATCCGGTCCAGGTCAATGTTCTCCCTGTAGAGGGAATCCGTTAATGACCCGTTAGCAACCAATTAACAACCAGGTAACAACCAATTAACAACCAGTTAACAACCAATTAACAACCATTTAACAACCAGGTAACAACCAATTAACAACCAGTTAACAACCAATTAACAACCAATTAACAACCAATTAACAACCAATTAACAATTCAGGATATGCTGTAGTGCTGGTTAGTGTAGTGCTGGTTGCTATAGTGCTGGTTGCTATAGTGCTGGTTGCTATAGTGATGGTTGCTATAGTAGCGTTGCAGTGTGGTCCTCACACGTAGGTCCAGGAAGCGATGCTCCTCTCGTTGATGCGATGTGGCAGGTTGATGAGCTGGCCGTAGTAGTCGGGCAGGCTGCAGTAGGACTCGTCCATGCACTGGCTTCCCAGAGGCATGGCTAGGCTCTGGTGCAGCGCAAACACACACAGCACGAAGAGCTGGGAACACGGGGGTGGGGGGGTTAATCTACCGCAGTCAGGGCTTAAACTACCAGGGGAGAGGTTAAATTACCACAGTCAGGGGTTAAACAACCAGAGGAGGAAGGTGTTAAACTACCTGGAGGAAGGTGTTAAACTACCTGGAGGAAGGTGTTAAACTACCTGGAGGAAGGTGTTAAACTACCCGGGGGAAGGTGTTAAACTACCCGGGGGAAGGTGTTAAACTACCCGGAGGAAGGTGTTAAACTACCCGGAGGAAGGTGTTAAACTACCCGGAGGAAGGTGTTAAACTACCCGGAGGAAGGTGTTAAACTACCCGGGGGAAGGTGTTAAACTACCCGGGGGAAGGTGTTAAACTACCTGGAGGAAGGTGTTAAACTACCCGGAGGAAGGTGTTAAACTACCCGGGGGAAGGTGTTAAACTACCCGGGGGAAGGTGTTAAACTACCCGGAGGAAGGTGTTAAACTACCCGGAGGAAGGTGTTAAACTACCCGGAGGAAGGTGTTAAACTACCCGGAGGAAGGTGTTAAACTACCCGGAGGAAGGTGTTAAACTACCCGGAGGAAGGTGTTAAACTACCAGGGAAGGTCGTGTTCCACTCGGCTCGCCTTGCGTTCATTCAGTGGCCTCAACCTGGCAACCCATCAGAGATCAGGTTCCTCAACCTGGCAACCCATCAGAGATCAGGTTCCTCAACCTGGAAACCCATCAGAGATCAGGTTCCTCAACCTGGCAACCCATCAGAGATCAGGTTCCTCAACCTGGCAACCCATCAGAGATCAGGTTCCTCAACCTGGCAACCTATCAGAGATCAGGTTCCTCAACCTGGCAACCCATCAGAGATCAGGTTCCTCAACCTGGCAACCCATCAGAGATCAGGTTCCTGAACCTGGCAACCCATCAGAGATCAGGTTCCTGAACCTGGCAACCCATCAGAGATCAGGTTCCTCAACCTGGCAACCCATCAGAGATCAGGTTCCTCAGCCTGGCAACCCATCAGAGATCAGGTTCCTCAGCCTGGCAACCCATCAGAGATCAGGTTCCTCAACCTGGCAACCCATCAGAGATCAGGTTCCTCAACCTGGCAACCCATCTGAGATCAGGTTCCTCAACCTGGCAGCCCATCTGAGATTAGGTTCCTCAACCTGACAACCACAATCTACCACCTTAACCACCTCCACCTCCCTAACCTCATCCACCACCATAACCACCTCCGTGAAGCCGTTACCTGGATGTTGTCCATGAGTTTGGGGCTGGTGGTGGCGGTCCGGAGCTGGAGGTCCCTGTGGCTGGAGGAGGCGTAGTGGGGTCTCCGTGCTGATCTCCACTCTATTTATCTCCTGGTTCCACGGGGCCTGTGCTGTGAGGTGACGTCTCTTGACGTCAGCGTTGGGTCTTCTCCGTCGAGGTCATGAGTAGGACCTTTTTTGAGAAGGTAAGGGTGGGCATTAGCATCACGCTCATTAGCATCACAATCAGGGTATCTCCATTAGCGTTTAGCCTTGGGCGATGAGTGATTCATTTGGCAGGACATCACGGCGTAGCATTTAGCCCTGCTAGCCACGTAGCCTCCAGACTGGAGCCCACTTAGCGGGAACTGGTGAGGTTCATCTGGAACCTCTTCAACAATGGATGACATTTGTCTTCAGCGTGCTGGGTGAGGGGGGGGGAGGGTGAAGGGGTGAGAGGGTGAAGGGGTGAGGGGGTGAGAGGGTGAGGAGGTTCGCTGGGCTCACCCGTCCTCTTGTATTCCAGGGAGTTGTTCGAGCCGTAAGGGGCTAAACGGAGCGTGCTCCGTCCACGACTACCAGGGCAGCTTCCAGGGCCAGGCAGCACGCTTCAAGATGACCTCGGTCTGCGGCCACGTGCTGAGCCTGGACTTCATCGGTGAGCCCCCCCCAGCCCCACCCTGCCCCCCTACCCGGTCTCCCTCGCTGTGACCCCCGGTCCTCCCCCCCCGGTCCTCCCCCCCCTCCCACGGTGTGAGCCGCGGTCGAATGAGCCCCCCCTGACGCTGTGCCCCCCACCCCCCCCCCCCACAGGGAAGTACAACGACTGGGACAAGGTGGACCCGGCGGAGCTCTTCAGCCAGGCCCCCACCGAGAAGAAGGAGGCCAACCCCAAGCTCAACATGGTCAAGTTCCTCCAGGTGAGTCCTGGTGGGACTGGTGGGTGCTGCTGGTTAGTGTGACGGTGCAGGTTGGTTACTGTGACGGTGCGGGTTGGTTAGTGTGACGGTGCAGGTTGGTTACTGTGACGGTGCGGGTTGGATAGTGTGACGGTGCAGGTTGGTTAGTGTGACGGTGCGGGTTGGTTAGTGTGACGTGCGGGTTGGTTAGTGTGACGGTACGGGTTGGTTAGTGTGACGGTGCGGGTTGGTTAGTGTGACGGTGCGGGTTGGTTAGTGTGACGTGCGGGTTGGTTAGTGTGACGGTGCGGGTTGGTTAGTGTGACGGTGCGGGTTGGTTAGTGTGACGGTGCGGGTTGGTTAGTGTGACGGTACGGGTTGGTTAGTGTGACGGTGCAGGTTGGTTACTGTGACGGTGCGGGTTGGATAGTGTGACGGTGCAGGTTGGTTACTGTGACGGTGCGGGTTGGATAGTGTGACGGTGCGGGTTGGTTAGTGTGACGGTGCGGGTTGGATAGTGTGACGGTGCAGGTTGGTTACTGTGACGGTGCGGGTTGGATAGTGTGACGGTGCAGGTTGGTTAGTGTGACGGTGCGGGTTGGATAGTGTGACGGTGCAGGTTGGTTAGTGTGACGGTGCGGGTTGGTTAGTGTGACGTGCGGGTTGGTTAGTGTGACGGTACGGGTTGGTTAGTGTGACGGTGCGGGTTGGTTAGTGTGACGGTGCGGGTTGGTTAGTGTGACGGTGCGGGTTGGTTAGTGTGACGGTGCGGGTTGGTTAGTGTGACGGTGCGGGTTGGTTAGTGTGACGGTGCGGGTTGGTTAGTGTGACGTGCGGGTTGGTTAGTGTGACGGTGCGGGTTGGTAACTGTGACGGTGCGGGTTGGTTAGTGTGACGTGTGGGATTTTACTGTGACGTGCGGGTTGGTTAGTGTGACGGTGCGGGTTGGTTAGTGTGACGCTGCGGGTTGGTTAGTGTGACGGTGCGGGTTGGTTAGTGTGACGTGCGGGTTGGTTAGTGTGGTGGTGCGGGATGGTTAGTGTGACGTGCGGGTGGGTTAGTGTGACGTGCGGGTTGGTTAGTGTGGTGGTGCGGGTTGGTTAGTGTGACGTGCGGGTGGGTTAGTGTGACGTGCGGGTGGGTTAGTGTGACGGTGCGGGTTGGTAACTGTGACGGTGCGGGTTGGTTAGTGTGACGTGTGGGTTGGTTACTGTGACGTGCGGGTTGGTTAGTGTGACGGTGCGGGTTGGTTAGTGTGACGCTGCGGGTTGGTTAGTGTGACGGTGCGGGTTGGTTAGTGTGACGTGCAGGTTGGTTAGTGTGGTAGTGCGGGATGGTTAGTGTGACGTGCGGGTGGGTTAGTGTGACGTGCGGGTTGGTTAGTGTGGTGGTGCGGGTTGGTTAGTGTGACGTGCGGGTGGGTTAGTGTGACGTGCGGGTGGGTTAGTGTGACGTGCGGGTGGGTTAGTGTGACGGTGCGGGTTGGTTAGTGTGACGGTGCGGGTTGGTTAGTGTGACGGTGCGGGTTGGTTAGTGTGACGGTGCGGGTTGGTAACTGTGACGGTGCAGGTTGGTTAGTGTGACGGTGTGGGTTGGTTACTGTGACGTGCGGGTTGGTTAGTGTGACGTGCGGGTTGGTTAGTGTGACGCTGCGGGTTGGTTAGTGTGACGTGCGGGTTGGTTAGTGTGACGGTGCGGGTTGGTTAGTGTGACGTGCGGGTTGGTTAGTGTGGTGGTGCGGGATGGTTAGTGTGACGTGCGGGTGGGTTAGTGTGACGTGCGGGTTGGTTAGTGTAGTAGTAGTAGTAGTAGATATATTTATTTCGGTCCATCAAAGCACAGCACATACATACGGTCAATAAAAAAATAAATAAAAATAATGGCCGAAAAGGTCTAGGCTGAAGCCGAGGCTTATTATGCCGACCCTTTTTACAATAATAGGATTATTTCATTATTAACACCTTCATTTACCATTATCAATTATATATTTATTTATATATATTTATTTATAAAAGAAAAATACATATACTGTATATATATATATATTTTTTTTTTTTTATAACGTTTACAAATATATAGCTCTCTACAAATACATAATATAATGTAACAAGATATAATATAACAAGATAATATACTATTAATATAATACACTAAAAATATAATATATATATTCATACTTTAACGTCTCAAAATATATCATTTTCTACAAATACAAAACATAGCATAACATAACGTAACAGAATATAATATAATAAGATACAATATAACATAATACAATGTAACATAAGATGACGCAATACTATAAATATAATATACCGTAAATATGAATATAATATACTATAAACACAATATACCATGAATACAACATAAGATAACATAATATAAAACAACACATGATACAATATAATATTCGAAAAAAGAAAAGAAAAAAGTCATAATGACGCTTTATATCTTTCTATGACCTTGGTTTTGAAATTCCTTTTGAATTTTTTAATAGAGTTGCACGTTTTTAGTTCACAGTCCAATTTGTTCCAAATGTTGATACCTTTAACGGAAATGCACCTGCTCTTAGTGTCCGTTCTTGCCCCTGCACTTCTAAACATATGTGCGCCTCTTAATTGGTAGTGACCATCTCTAGCCCCAAACAGCTCCTGGATGCAGTGCGGAAGTGTTCTGTGGTGTGCCTTGTACATTACAACTGCCGTTCTGAGGACAGCTAGATCTTCAAATTTCAATGCGTGGAGTTTAATGAAAAGAGGATTTGTTGTTGCACAATAGTTAGCATGATTTATAATTCTTATGGCTTTTTTTTGCAGTAAAAAAATTTGGTTGATGTTTGTTTTATATGCATTACCCCATACCTCAACACAGTAAGTGATGTAAGGAAGTGTGGTGGTGCGGGTTGGTTAGTGTGAAGTGCGGGTTGGTTAGTGTGGTGGTGCGGGTTGGTTAGTGTGACGTGCGGGTGGGTTAGTGTGACGTGCGGGTGGGTTAGTGTGACGTGCGGGTTGGTTAGTGTGACGTGCGGGTGGGTTAGTGTGACGTGCGGGTTGGTTAGTGTGACGTGCGGGTTGGTTAGTGTGGTGGTGCGGGTTGGTTAGTGTGACGTGCGGGTGGGTTAGTGTGACGTGCGGGTGGGTTAGTGTGACGTGCGGGTTGGTTAGTGTGACGGTGCGGGTGGGTTAGTGTGACGTGCGGGTTGGTTAGTGTGACGTGCGGGTTGGTTAGTGTGGTGGTGCGGGTTGGTTAGTGTGACGTGCGGGTGGGTTAGTGTGACGTGCGGGTGGGTTAGTGTGACGTGCGGGTTGGTTAGTGTGACGGTGCGGGCGGGTTAGTGTGACGTGCGGGTTGGTTAGTGTGACGTGCGGGTTGGTTAGTGTGACGGTGCGGGTTGGTTAGTGTGCCGTGCGGGTTGGTTAGTGTGACGGTGCGGGTGAGTTAGTGTGACGGTGCGGGTTGGTTAGTGTGACGTGCGGGTTGGTTAGTGTGACGGTGCGGGTTGGTTAGTGTGACGGTGCGGGTTGGTTAGTGGGTGTAGCAGCTGTAGTTCTTCTAAGGTGTGTGTGTTAACAGGTGGAGGCCAGAGGGTGCGACTACGTCGTTCTTTGGTTGGACTGCGACAAGGAAGGAGAGAACATCTGTTTTGAAGTGAGTTTGTTTTACACATGCATCCCGCCTGGCAGATATAAATCGCGATTATTTTTGCATTATTTAAATAATGCACTATAATCTAATACAATAATCCCCCTATAGTGCGACTGCGGTCCACTTAAAAAAAGAAGAAAAAATCCTTAATTATAAAAAAAAAGGTTAACCGTGTACGCGGAAAAAAAGGGGTTGTGTAACTGCTTACAATTTTTTGTACCCGTTCAAACCCCTAGTTTATCTAGTTTAGCTAGCTTATCTAGGTGCATATTTTTCTTAGTTGAATGAGTATTCGTGTATTTCTGAATGCATATTTTATTTTTCTGTTCTCCTCATCCTGAGCAGTCGACCTCTGACCCCTCAGCCGACCTCTGACCCCTCAGCCGACCTCTGACCCTCAGCAGAGCGGCTGACCTCTGACCCTCAGCCGACCTCTGACCCTCAGCCGACCTCTGACCCCTCAGGTCCACTAGCGGACCAGCAGCTCACCGCTCCTCCCCGTCTGTCCGGTCGCCGCAGGTCCTGGACGCCATCGAGCCGGCGATGAACGCGCCGCGCGGCCGCGAGCAGACGGTGTTCCGGGCCAAGTTCAGCTCCATAACCGACACGGACATCTGGAAGGCCATGAGCCAGCTGGGGGAGCCCAACCGCAACGAGGCGCTGGCCGTGGACGCCCGGCAGGAGCTGGACCTCCGCATCGGCTGCGCCTTCACCAGGTGATAGCTCCTCACCGCTACTAGCTCCTAGCCCAAACTACCTGATACCTCCCCAGGTGTTAGCTCCTCACCGCTACTAGCTCCTAGCCCAAACTACCTGATACCTCCCCAGGTGTTAGCTCCTCACCGCTACTAGCTCCTAGCCCAAACTACCTGATACCTCCCCAGGTGTTAGCTCCTCACCGCTACTAGCTCCTAGCCCAAACTACCTGATACCTCCCCAGGTGATAGCTCCTCACCGCTACTAGCTCCTAGCCCAAACTACCTGATACCTCCCCAGGTGTTAGCTCCTCACCGCTACTAGCTCCTAGCCCAAACTACCTGATACCTCCCCAGGTGTTAGCTCCTCACCTTTAGCCCACACTACCTGATACCTCACCTGGGGTCTCATTTATAACCGGTGCGTACGCACAAAACGGGTCTGAAAGTGGCGTACGTGACTAGCCACTCCAAGGTTGTGATTTATAAAAAACTAACTTGACGGGAGAATGTGCGTAGCCCGAAGCGAACTCTGACCCATGCGTACGCATGGTTTGGAGGAAAAGAAGAATTGGCGACACAGACGGTGTGGTGGTGAACTGAAGTCAGACCGAAGAATTGTAGAGTGAGAAGAACGATTATGTTTTATCATCGCCCTTCATAAGTTGAATTTCAACCCGTATCATGCGTTAGATCTATGTAACCAGAATAATTTAAGTCAACTGCGTTATTTCTCAGTTATAACTCCAGAAACATCTCCTTAGAATCTAAATGAAAATTCAAAATGAAAATTCTCTATATTTAATCCCGTCACTCTATACTGTCCACTGACGGCGCGACTGCATGGAATAAAGCATCTGTCCAACATGTGTCAATAACGTAATATTTTTATGTGACACTGTAAACACATAATCAAATGTCAATTAAATCCCAAGTGTGGAAAACCAAGCCACACTCCTCATCACAATCGTTATATTATTGTCTTGCTTTTCATAACAAATCAGGCATTAAAAAGGGTTTATGTTCAAAAACATTTCAAGTGGGTGATTACAAACTGATTATCCATGGTGTTCTTGGTCAGTTTTATTACCGTAACCCTATAGCGGGTTGAGCCCCGTGCGTAATGCTGCACCATGGCACTGCTGGCACTGTTGGAGGACCATGCAAATGGCAGGATTCGGAGGGAGAGGGTCTTCAGGGACCATAACGATTTATTGGTACTTAAAAATATGTACCTTTATGTCAGACCACTTCTTTTTTAATCCTGGGACTGTGCGCTCCGTGCTACTGACAGAGTTCACTTCTGCAGCAACATGTTGCTACTCACTCTGCTTTTTGTTGTTAGTGATCCCAATCCCGTGACGGCCGAACAAAACTACTTTTCGGGCCTCCACCTCACCCACACGTGTCTCCACTTCAACCTCGTGAAATTTTGCTTTTTTGCTTTTCTCAGTCCTTCTGCCATATTGTTTCCGACAAGACATAATACATAATACTTTATATGCAGATCGCATTCATGACATCGTTTGCATTGACCATTTATGGTTAAAAGGGGGCGTGTACAGGGCGGAACCTGAAGCTGATTCAGCTGCGCACACTTGTGGGCATTCTGTGATTTATAAAGCAAAGATTGCTTAGAGGTGTGCGTACGCAGGGTTCTATAAGTCTGAATATTTTTTGGCGCACTCAAAACTTGGCTTTTGGGCGTACGTACACTTTTAGTAACGATCCCACACACAGTTTTATAAATGAGACCCCAGGTCTGCTGTTAGCTGTTAGCTGCTAGCTGTTTGCTGTTAGCTGCTCATTGACAGACTTTCCCTGTCTTCCTGTGTGATTGACATCAGGTTCCAGACTAAGTACTTTCAGGGTAAATATGGGAACCTGGACTCCTCCCTGATCTCCTTCGGGCCCTGCCAGACTCCTACCCTGGGCTTCTGTGTGGAGAGACACGACAAGATCCAGTCCTTCAAACCCGAGACCTACTGGGTCATCCAGGCCAAGGTAGGACCTCAGATGTGATTCTGCAGGTGTGTGACGGGTGCGCTTGATTCTGCAGGTGTGTGACGGGTGCGTTTGATTCTGCAGGTGTGTGACGGGTGCGTTTGATTCTGCAGGTGTGTGACGGGTGCATTTGATCCTGCAGGTGTGTGACGGGTGCGTTTGATTCTGCAGGTGTGTGACGGGTGCGTTTGATTCTGCAGGTGTGTGACGGGTGCGCTTGATTCTGCAGGTGTGTGACGGGTGCGCTTGATTCTGCAGGTGTGTGACGGGTGCGTTTGATTCTGCAGGTGTGTGACGGGTGCGCTTGATTCTGCAGGTGTGTGACGGGTGCGCTTGATTCTGCAGGTGTGTGACGGGTGAGTTTGATCCTGCAGGTGTGTGACGGGTGCGTTTGATTCTGCAGGTGTTCAAAGGGAAGGACGGCCCTCTGACGCTGGACTGGGACCGGGGGCGGGTCTTCGACCGGGAGGCGGGCCAGATGTTTGTGAACCTGGCCAAGACTTCCAGGGAGGCCCGGGTGAGAGTACACACAAACACTATCTACCTCCACACGGGCCCCCTGTAGGTCAGTCTGTCCCACGGGGCCCCTGTAGGTCAGTGTGTCCCACAGGCCCCCTGTAGGTCAGTGTGTCCCACGGGGCCCTGTAGGTCAGTGTGTCCCACGGGGCCCCTGTAGCTCAGCCTGTTCCATGTGGCCCCTGTAGGTCAGTGTGTCCCACGGGCCCCTGTAGGTCAGTCTGTCCCAAGGGGGGCCCCTGTAGGTCAGTCTGTCCCACGGGGCCCCTGTAGGTCAGTCTGTCCCACGGGGCCCCTGTAGGTCAGCCTGTCCCACGGGGCCCCTGTAGGTCAGTCTGTCCCACGGGGCCCCTGTAGGTCAGCCTGTTCCATGTGGCCCCTGTAGGTCAGTGTGTCCCACGGGGCCCTGTAGGTCAGTGTGTCCCACGGGCCCCTGTAGGTCAGTCTGTCCCACGGGCCCCTGTAGGTCAGTCTGTCCCACGGGGCCCCTGTAGGTCAGGCTGTTCCATGTTGCCCCTGTAGGTCAGTGTGTCCCACGGGCCCCTGTAGGTCAGTGTGTCCCACGGGGCCCTGTAGGTCAGTGTGTCCCACGGGCCCCTGTAGGTCAGTCTGTCCCACGGGCCCCTGTAGGTCAGTGTGTCCCACGGGCCCCTGTAGGTCAGTGTGTCCCACGGGGCCCTGTAGGTCAGTGTGTCCCACGGGGCCCCTGTAGCTCAGTCTTTTCCATGTGGCCCCTGCAGGTGGAGTCAGTGAGTAAGAAGGAGAAGGCTAAGCAGAGGCCCCTGGCCCTGAACACGGTGGAGATGCTTCGGGTAGCCAGCTCCTCTCTAGGTAAGCAGACCACCAACCCTAACCCCCCCCCAGCCTTAAGACCACTAACCCTAACCCCCCCCCCCCCCCCAGCCTTAAGACCACTCAGCCTCCTGTTGTCGATAAACAACTGGTCTTAACATGTCTGGTACCATGTCTAATAACACCTTTAGCGATATGTTAGGTAACACGTTCCTAACATGTTAATAACATGTCTAGTAACATGATGAGCCTGGTGTTCCAGGCATGGGGCCGCAGCACACCATGCAGGTCGCCGAGCGGCTCTACACCCAGGGCTACATCAGCTACCCCCGCACTGAGACCAACCACTACCACGAGAACTTTGACCTCAAGGAGGTCCTGCTCCAGCAGACCAGCAACCCCATGTGGGCCCAGGAGGTCAGGGCCCTCTCCCCCTCCTCCTCCTCTTCCTCCTCCTCCCCCTCCTCCTCCCCCTCCCCCTCCTCCCCCTCCTCCTCTTCTTCCTCTTCCTCCTCCTCCCCCTCCTCCTCCCCCTCCCCCTCCTCCTCTTCTTCCTCCTCCTCCTCCTCCCCCTCCCCCTCCTCCTCCTCCTCCTCCTCTCCACCACCTCCTCTCACCCTCCTCCTCCTCCTCCTCCTCCTCTCCTCCACCTCCTCCTCTCCCCCTCCTCCTCCTCTCCCCCTCCTCCTCTCCTCCTCCTCCTCCTCCTCCTCCTCCTCCTCCACACCGGTACTCTTATGCCGCTTTTCCACTGCATCGTACCAGCTCGACACGACTCGACTCGACTCGACTCAGCTCGCATTTTTTGCGTTTCCACCGCGAAAACATGGTATCTGGTACCTGAAGTAGCTGCTTTTCCTAGTACCGCCTCGCTCTGGGTTCCAAGCGGCTGAGCCGATGCTAAAAGGTGACGTCGGCAGACGGCCGGCCACTGATTGGCCAGAGAGTGTGACGAAGTCACGAGAGCGACATGGCAACCATGCTGGTAACAGCCATAGCAGCGCCGCAGCCAACATATTCCACTTCTTCAACTTCTTCAACATGCCAGCTAATAATAGTAATGTTATCGATGTCCTCCATTGTTGTTATGTGGGTTCTCTCCATGTGTGGGTTGCGTAGATGTTGTTTGCGTCGCGTACAAAAATACGTCAAGGCCCTTTCGCGCAGCAGACCCCGCCCACGTCCAGGAGGTACTATCTGCGGGGGAAAACGACCCGTGCTGCTACCGTGTCGAGTCGTGTCGAGTCGAGTCGAGCTACATGTGCGGTGGAAAAGCGGCATTTAAGTGCCATCCTATGTTCTTCCTCAGGCGAAGGCCCTGCTGGCGGCGGGTCTGAACCGGCCGAGGAAGGGTTCTGATGCTGGAGACCACCCCCCCATCACCCCCATGAGGGCCGCGTCCGAGGCAGAGCTGGGTGAGGAGACGCAGCACCTGGGAGGCGGTGGCTGTAGCTCCAGCTCTAGAACCAGCTCCACTTCTAGTTCTAGCTCTAGCTCTAGGTCTAGCTCTAGCTCTAGGTCTAGCTCTAGCTCTAGTTCTAGCTATATGTGTAGCTCCAGCTCAATGTGTAGCTCTAGGTCTAGGTCTAGGTCTAGCTCTAGCTCTAGGTCTAGCTCTATGTGTAGTTCTAGCTCTAGCTCTAGGTCTAGCTCTATGTGTAGCTCTAGCTCTAGGTCTAGCTCTAGTTCTAGCTCTAGGTCTAGGTCTAGCCCCAGGTCTAGCTCTATGTGTAGCTCTAGCTCTAGGTCTAGGTCTAGGTCTAGCTCTATGTGTAGCTCTAGGTCTAGCTCTAGCTCTAGGTCTAGGTCTAGGTCTAGCTCTAGGTCTAGGTCTAGCTCTAGGTCTAGCTCTATGTGTAGCTCTAGCTCTAGCTCTAGCTCCAGCTCTATCTATAGTTCTAGTTCTAGTTCAACCTCCAGTGCCTGACCATCCCTCCCCAAACAGGAAGTGACGGCTGGCGCCTGTATGAGTACATCACGCGTCATTTCATGGCCACGGTGAGCGAGGACTGTAAATACCTTCAGACCACCATCGAGTTCTCCATCGGGACGGAGGCCTTCTCCTGCAGCGGCAAGACGCTCATCTCACCAGGTCCTCTGTCTGTCTGTCTGTCTGTCTGTCTGTCTGTCTGTGTCTCCCTCACCCTGTCACTAGAACACTGACTCCCTCACCCTGTCACTAGAACACTGACTCCCTCACCCTGTCACTAGAACACTGACTCCCTCACCCTGTCACTAGAACACTGACTCCCTCACCCACTCCTCGCAGAACGTTTCAGTCTTAGACTTAAAGGTCCCATGACATGCTATTTTATGTATTCTTTAACATAGGTATTAGTGGGCAACTAACACAGTATTCAAAGACGTTCCTGAAATTCAGCCGTGGTGCAGAGTTACAGCCACTCCGAGCCAGTCGCACATTGAGCTTCCCCCAAATGCGCTGTTTCGGTGGGCGTGTCAAGGAGGAGGGTGGGGGTGTGGCCCTGAGCAGCTTGCAGCCAGGGACGGTACCATGCGCTCTGTTTACAGTGGATGTATCGCAATGGCGAGGCGCACACAGCCTTTAGCCGTGTTCTGTAAATATTCTAGAACACACGGGAGTCCTGGAGCTCTATATCTAAATATTATCATATAGCCTACACAGATATCTATATCATATAATACATATTATCACGGCCAAAAGCTGTGTGAGCCGATATTCCGACGTTCCTGGTTCTTCAACGTCCGCATCAATGTGAATACACACACTGTAACGCAAGTGTTTCTTGTCGGTTCTTTGACGTGTCTTGTATTTCCACAACGAGACTGTCGTGGGGGTTATCTGAGCCATGGTTGAGAAGGAATTGGGGGAAAGGAACTTTGGTTTGGCTCGCTGAAGTAGGCTACATGAACTGCGACATGCCGCGAGGCACCATCGCCCGGCAGCGGGCAGCCGGCAGCAGGCAGCGCGCAGTTCAGTCGACTTCAGGTTGATGTGAAAGTGGAAGAACCAGAGACGTCGCAGAACCCGTCAAAGTCGTTTGTGATTCATAATATCGTCTGGAGGCGCACACAATATGTTATATGATATAGATATCTATGTATTATATGATATTATTTAGATATAGAGCTCCAGGACTGTAACGCAAGTGTTGTACACTTCCTTGTTATTTGGATAACCGTTCTGCTGTTGGTGTGATGGCGCATAACGCGTCGGACTCTCGTCTCTGGTATTTCTACAACGAGACTCGTATTGGGGGTTATCTCAGCCAAAGTTGAGAATGAATTGAGTCAAAGCCAAAGTTCCTTCCCCCCCCTCAAGAACATGAACCACGACATGGAGGAGAAAGGGATTGTTGGCGGCGAATGTCTCCCGCTTGAGCCCCGCTGAGGGACCACCGCCGGAGGCGGAGGTGCCTAAGCGCTGCCCGGCAAAGATCCCTTTCTCCTCCTTGTCGTGGTTCATGTTCTTGACTTGAGGGAGTCGAAGCCAAAGTTCTTTCCCCCCAATTCATTCTCAACCTTGGCTGAGATAACCCCCAATACGAGTCTCGTTGTAGAAATACCAGAGACGAGAGTCCGACGCGTTATGCGCCAAATAACAAGGAAGTGTACAACACTTGCGTTACAGTCCTGGAGCTCTATATCTAAATAATATCATATAATACATAGATATCTATATCATATAATATATTGTGTGCGCCTCCAGACGATATTATGAATCACAAACGACTTTGTCGGGTTCTGCGACGTCTCTGGTTCTTCCACTTTCACATCAACCTGAAGTCGACTGAACCGCGCGCTGCCTGCTGCCAGCTGCCCGCTGCCGGGCGATGGTGCCTCGCGGCAACTGGCGGCATGTCGCAGTTCATGTACTTCAGCGAGTCAAACCAAAGTTCCTTTCCCCCAATTCCTTCTCAAACATGGCTCAGATAACCCCCACGACAGTCTCGTTGTGGAAATACAAGACACGTCAAAGAACCGACAAGAAACACTTGCGTTACAGTGTGTGTATTCACACACACACATGTGGCGCTCGCACGGTCGAGTCTCATTGGCGGGCCAACGTCTCTGGGCGGGCCAGGCAGAGTAAGGGGAGGAGCCGAGATTCCTCATGACGTCATGAGCACAGACATTCCAAATCAGCACGCTTGAGCCTCCGTTTTTTCAAAGGCGAGCAGAACAGCTAGTGCTCGTTTTACACCAAACGCAAGTTTTAGCCACTGGGGGACCATAGGCAGGCTAGGGGAACTCATATTTATGTTAGAAAACCTCACAAAGTGAGATTTTCATGTCATGGGACCTTTAAAAGGTCTCAGACTACTGGCGGTGATGTGTGTGTGTGTGGTCTCCTAGGTTACAAGCGTGATGTGTGTGTGTGTGTGTGGTCGCCTAGGTTACAGGGCGGTGATGCCTGGTGTCTGTGTGGGGTCTCCTAGGTTACAAGCGGTGATGTGTGTGTGTGTGTGTGTGTGGTCTCCTAGGTTACAGGCGGTGATGTGTGTGTGTGTGTGTGTGTGGTCTCCTAGGTTACAGGCGGTGGTGTGTGTGTGGTCTCCTAGGTTACAGGCGGTGATGTGTGTGTGTGTGGTCTCCTAGGTTACAGGCGGTGATGTGTGTGTGTTTGGTCTCCTAGGTTACACGGCGGTGATGCCCTGGCTGGGGATCCCCCTGGAGGAGGCTCTGCCGGCTTGCGAGCGCGGAGACATCTTCACGGTGGACGAGATCAAACTGGTGGAGAAGCAGACCTGCCCCCCCGACTACCTGACGGAGGCAGAGCTCATCACCCTGATGGAGAAACACGGCATAGGTACTGTGTGTGTGTGTGTGTGTGTGTGTGTGTGTGTGTGTGTGTGTGTGTGTGTGTGTGTGTGTGTGTGTGTGTGTGTGTGTGTGTGTGTGTGTGTGTGTGTGTCTCGCCCCGGACCTCATTCTCTGTGCATTGAATCTGACCTGAGGGAGGATCTAAGCCCCTCCCCCTCTGTCCTCAGGGAAGATCTAAGCCCCTCCCCCTCTGTCCTCATGGAGGATCTAAGCACCTCCCCCTCTGTCCTCAGGGACGATCTTAGCCCCTCCCCCTCTGTCCTGAGGGAGGATCTAAGCCCCTCCCCCAATGTCCTGACGGAGTATCTAACCCCTTTCCTCCTCTGTCCGCAGGTACGGACGCCAGCATCCCTGTGCACATCAACAACGTCTGCCAGAGGAACTACGTCACGGTGGAGAACGGCCGCAAGCTCAAACCCACCAACCTGGGCATTGTTCTGGTGCATGGCTACTACAAGACAGGTAAGAAGAACTACAACTCGGGTACACTGAACAACAACACAGGTACAAGAACTACAACACATGTAGGAAGAACTACAACACGGGTACAAGAACTACAACACAGGTACACAGAACAACAACACAGGTAGGAAGAACTACAAAACAGGTAGGAAGAACTACAACACAGGTACAAGAACTACAACACAGGTACAAGAACTACAACTCAGGTGCACTGAACTACAACACAGGTAGGAAGAACTGCAACACGGGTACACTGAACTACAACACATGTAGGAAGAACTACCACACAGGTAGGTAGAACTACAACACAGGTACACTGAACTACAACACAGGTAGGAAGACCTGCAACACAGGTACAAGAGCTACAACTCAGGTACACTGAACTACAACATAGGCAGGAAGAACTACAACACGGGTACACTGAACTACAACACGGGTACACTGAACTACAACACAGGTAGGAAGAACTACAGCACAGGTACAAGAACTACAACTCGGGTACACTGAACTACAACTCAGGTACACAGAAATACAACTCAGGTAGGAAGAACTACAACACAGGTAGGAAGAACTACAACACAGGTACACTGAACTACAACACAGCTAGGAAGAACTACAACACAGGTAGGAAGAACTACAACACAGGTACAAGAACAACAAAACAGGTAAGGATAACTACAAGATAGCAGATAGAACAATAAAAGGTAGATAGACCTAATAGATAGAAAGATCTACAATACAGGTACTAAGAGCTACAAGCAAGATTGAGACA
This sequence comes from Gadus morhua, assembly GCF_902167405.1. NCBI lineage: Eukaryota > Metazoa > Chordata > Actinopteri > Gadiformes > Gadidae > Gadus > Gadus morhua. The sequence goes on along the minus strand of NC_044058.1, from coordinate 30,134,147 downwards.
GGTAAATGGTTGATGTACTCGTTAACTAGTCGTTAACTAGTCGTTAACTGGTCCGTGTCGGGGGCTCCAGATGCAGAGCTGGTGCTGCCCACCATCCGCAGTGCGGTGGAGAAGCAGCTGACGCTCATCGCCTTGGGCAAGGCCAACTACCAGCAGGTCCTGCAGCACACGCTGGACATCTTCAAGAGGAAGTTCCACTACTTTGTGGACTCGGTCGGCAGTAAGTTCTAGACCTCACTGCTGCGGCCAGTCCAGGGCTGAGGGGTCAAGAGGACCGCCCAGTACCTGCTGCTGCTCCTTGGTAACGTGCGTGTTTGTGTGTGTGTGTGTGTGTGTGTGTGCGTGTGCGTGTGTAGGTATGGATGAGCTGATGGAGGTGTCGTTCTCGCCGCTGGCTGACAGTGGGAAGCCGTTGTCTCGCTGTGGGAAGTGTCACCGCTTCATGAAGTACATCCAGGTGAGCGTCACTCTGCTCTGTCTACAGAGTACCCAGCATGCATCAGGGCTCGGTGTCTACTAGGGCTGTCAAAACGAACTTCGCTATTCGAATATAATTCAAATTTTTAAAAAAGGAGAACATTCGAGTGCGGCAACTAACGTTCAAACTTATTTTTTTTTTTGCAAATTTTATTAAGTCAAGAATTACATTTAACTTTTGCCTAACAACGACGCAAGTCAACGTCGTGCGTCGTGACGTTCGGCATTGTATGCTTACAAGATGGCGGGGAGCAGCGCGCGAGCAGACACAGAGCTGGAAACTAGCATAACTCCTAAAAACTTAAAAAGCACCGTGTGGAAATTTTTTGGATTTCCATCGAGAAACGGGAAGATTACATCCAGAGAAACCGTCATTTGCAAATTATGCTGCAAGTCGTTAAAGTACCACTCGACTACGAGCAACATGAGCGCACACCTCCATTCAGTGCATTACTCGGAGTACGCAGAACAGTTAGTGGCTGAGGAAGAGCCACGGTCAAAACAGCCAAGAATAACGTCGTTTTTGCCTCCCTCCTCATCTCGTTGTCTGCCAGCTGGGCGGCAAGAGACAATAACGAAAAAGCTGACTGAGTTTATCTGCAAAGATATGAGGCCAGTTAACATCTCGCAGGGGGACGGGTTTAAGGAGTTCATCCGCGAGATTGAGCCACGGTACACGATTCCCTCTCGTGGGACAATTACCAACAGAATTGTAAAGCTGTATGATGCCACTAAAGAAAACATCCGTGAAATTATTAGTGGACAATCGATCGCCCTAACCACAGATGGATGGACATCAGTGGCCACGGACTCATATGTGACGGTCACGGCACATTTCATAAACAAGGACTGGGAAATGAAGGATATCGTTCTCCAAACGACAGAATTAAAAAAAAGCCACACTGCCGAGAATGTTGCCGAGGTCATAGATAACATCCTCCGAGAGTACAACGTCAGTCATGAGTCAGTTCTTGCCATCACTACAGACAACGCTGGTAACTACATTAACGCCGTGGAGAGGCACCTGCAAGTCACAAATCTCCCCTGCATGGCGCACACTATTAACCTGGCTGTGAGGAGGGGGCTGGGAGTGCGAGCTATTGAAACACCGCTCAGCAGACTTAAGGCCACAGCACTGCATTTTAACAAGTCGCCCACGGACAGCTACTTCCTAGAAGCTAAACAGAATCTGCTTGGAGTTAAACCTGCACAGCTTATCAACGACTGCGCTACTCGGTGGAATGGCGCGTATGATATGGTGTGTCGGGCAGCTGAGCAGCAAGCTCCGGTTGCAGCTGTTATCATGGAAAAGAAACTGTGTCGTCTGGAGTTGAGTACTACTGACTGGTCCCTCATGGAGCAGGTGAGAGCGGTGCTTAGGCCATTCAAAGTGGCGACTGAGGCTTTATCAACACCCCGATTCCCAACCGCATCAGCCGTTCTCCCCCTGAAGTTTGTTCTTCTATCACAACTACAGACCTCCCCTGACGATCCAGCTGCAATTCGTGAAATGAAAACAAAGATTTCAGATGATTTAGCAAAGCGTTATGGCCAGAACAAAGATGCCTACATGTTGCTCAACTCCGCAAGCTGCCTTGACCCACGCTTCCACCTGCTGGTCCACTTAACACGTGACCAACAGCTGGAGCTGCGAGAGAAAGTAAAAAAGGAGCTGATCGCGATAGTGGAGCAAAAAGAGGGAGACGGGGGCAACGAGGCTGCGGATTGCCAGCACCAAGACACAACAGCTCTCAGTGCTATGGGGGACCTGTTTGGGGACATTTACAGTCAACGCACAAACACAAACTGTGATAGAGCACTACACAATGTTATTCAACAAGAGATGACCATGTACGAGAGAGAGAGACCCCTCTGCCCACCCACGGCGACCCACTGGCCTGGTGGAAGACGACCATGTACGAGAGAGAGACCCCTCTGCCCACCCACGGCGACCCACTGGCCTGGTGGAAGACGACCATGTACGAGAGAGAGACCCCTCTGCCCACCCACGGCGACCCACTGGCCTGGTGGAAGACGACCATGTACGAGAGAGAGACCCCTCTGCCCACCCACGGCGACCCACTGGCCTGGTGGAAGACGACCATGTACGAGAGAGAGACCCCTCTGCCCACCCACGGCGACCCACTGGCCTGGTGGAAGACGACCATGTACGAGAGAGACCCCTCTGCCCACCCACGGCGACCCACTGGCCTGGTGGAAGACGACCATGTACGAGAGAGAGACCCCTCTGCCCACCCACGGCGACCCTCTGGCCTGGTGGAAGACGACCATGTACGAGAGAGACCCCTCTGCCCACCCACGGCGACCCACTGGCCTGGTGGAAGACGACCATGTACGAGAGAGAGACCCCTCTGCCCACCCACGGCGACCCACTGGCCTGGTGGAAGACGACCATGTACGAGAGAGACCCCTCTGCCCACCCACGGCGACCCACTGGCCTGGTGGAAGACGACCATGTACGAGAGAGAGACCCCTCTGCCCACCCACGGCGACCCACTGGCCTGGTGGAAGACGACCATGTACGAGAGAGAGACCCCTCTGCCCACCCACGGCGACCCACTGGCCTGGTGGAAGACGACCATGTACGAGAGAGACCCCTCTGCCCACCCACGGCGACCCACTGGCCTGGTGGAAGACGACCATGTACGAGAGAGAGACCCCTCTGCCCACCCACGGCGACCCTCTGGCCTGGTGGAAGACGACCATGTACGAGAGAGACCCCTCTGCCCACCCACGGCGACCCACTGGCCTGGTGGAAGACGACCATGTACGAGAGAGAGACCCCTCTGCCCACCCACGGCGACCCACTGGCCTGGTGGAAGACGACCATGTACGAGAGAGAGACCCCTCTGCCCACCCACGGCGGGCAGAGGTGTCTACTGGCCTGGTGGAAGACGACCATGTACGAGAGAGAGACCCCTCTGCCCACCCACGGCGACCCACTGGCCTGGTGGAAGACGGCACAAGTGCGATTTCCTCACATAGCTCTGCTGGCCCGACGCTACTTGAGCATCCCTGGGACCTCGCTGAGAGCAGAAACTGTTTTCTCCACGGCTGGGATTGTAGCGGATAAAAAACGCTCTGCACTAAATCCAGAAAATGTTGATCGTCTAGTGTTTCTGGCTAACAACTTGAACATTTAGGATAAAATGTTGCTCTAATCTGTTCTGTTTATGTTGACAACTGTGACAAAATAGATGTTAATTTGTTTGGATCTGTGTCATGGTTAAAAGTTTACAGAATGTTGCACTACTGTAAATGTACAGAAACAACCAGTGTTGTTTGAAACTTTGCCGCTTTAAATACTGCTGCCATAAGCACCTTTATTTTCGTTCCGTGTTTGGGCCTTTGTTGGTCAAAAGTTTACAAAATATTGCACTACTGAGAAAAGATAACCAGTGTTGTTTCAAACTTTGCCTTTTTAAATGCTGCTGCCACAAGCACCTTTATTTCCGCGGCGACATATTTTAATATCTGTGGCGTTTGGGCCTTTGTTGGTCAAAAGTTTACAAACTATTGCACTGCACTACTATAAAAGTACAGAAAAGATAACCAGTTCTGTTTTAAATGCTGCAGCCATAAGCATTTATGTTTTCATTTTGATATGATTTAATTTATTTACTTTATCCATGTGTTAATAGCGGAGCGGTAAGAAAATCGCCTGCTTGTCTTTTCATGAAGAGTTGTCTTTTTGAGACTTAAAATAGCAGTGTGTGTGTGTGTGTGTGTGTGTGTATTTGAATGATTGATCAGCTTCTTCATTAAACATCATTGCTTGAATATTTCTGGCGTTATATCTTACCTATTTATATAAGTTTTGTATTGATTTGGTAAAACTTGTTGCAAATGTTACATAACAGATTTGGTTAACGCGCCCTCTAGTGGATGCGGGACGTAGGCCTAATAATAAGATGGTATCGGTGTATATAATGATATAATTAAAAAAAAAAAAAATAATAATTAAAATATTCTAATATTATTCGAATATTCAACATAAGCATTAGAAATTCGAATATGATTTGAGGGGAGGATTGACAGCCCTAGTGTCTACAGAGTACCCAGCATGCACTCTGCTCTGTGTCTACAGAGTACCCAGCATGCACTCTGCTCTGTGTCTACAGAGTACCCAGCATGCATCAGGGCTCTGTGTCTACAGAGTACCCAGCATGCACTCTGCTCTGTGTCTACAGAGTACCCAGCATGCATCAGGGCTCTGTGTCTACAGAGTACCCAGCATGCACTCTGCTCTGTGTCTACAGAGTACCCAGCATGCATCAGGGCTCTGTGTCTACAGAGTACCCAGCATGCACTCTGCTCTGTGTCTACAGAGTACCCAGCATGCATCAGGGCTCTGTGTCTACAGAGTACCCAGCATGCATCAGGGCTCTGTGTCTACAGAGTACCCAGCATGCCTCAGGGCTCTGTGTCTACAGAGTACCCAGCATGCATCAGGGCTCTGTGTCTACAGAGTACCCAGCATGCATCAGGGCTCTGTGTCTACAGAGTACGCAGCATGGGCTCTGTGTCTACAGAGTACCCAGCATGCATCAGGGCTCTGTGTCTACAGAGTACCCAGCATGAGAGAACATGAGGAGAATGTTAGGAGGAGAACATGAGAACATGAGGAGAACATGAGAACATGAGGAAAATGTTAGGAGAACGTGAGGAGAACGTGAGGAGAACATGCACACAGAAAGGCCTCCTGATGGCTCCAGGCTAACCACTGATTTCACCACTAATCTAACAAATAGTTAAAACACTATTGTTACGACGTGTGTGTGTGTGTGTGTGTGTGTGGACATTAGCGTAGCAAGCGCCCTGTGATGTTCTGAATGGTTCTCTTCGGCCCTGCTGCTCATCAAGAGCTTTTACCGTTTTTTTCCTGGCTCCCGCCAGGAACAAGCCATGAATGAGTCACAAGGTCGCTGCTAATTCAGTCTGGTACGACGGGGGGGGGATGGCTACCAGGTTGTGGGTCCTAGCTTTTAGCATCTATTAGCATACACTCTACATGACGCAGTGCATTATTTTTATATTTCTTTTATTGTGGTTTTGCCCACGGAATGTCAACGTTCAAACCAGATTATTCTTTTGCTTATTATGTACATTTAGTATGAATGATAATGTGTCATTCCATTTGACAATCGCTTTTAACATTAATTGGAGTGGATTTAAAAGTATTAAAACATAATAATATTGGTGAGTTAACTCACCAATATTATGCTATTATCGCGATTCAAAATGTTACTGCTTTGACAGGCCTAGTATTTCGACATGAATGCCCGCTGTAAGCCCGCTGTAGGCCCGCTGTAAGCCCGCTGTAAGCCCGCTGTAGGCCCGCTGTAGGCCCGCTGTAGGCCCGCTGTTAGCCCGCTCTAAGCCCGCTGATAGCCCGCTGTTAGCCTGCTGTTAGCCCGCTGTTAGCCTGCTGTTAGCCCGCTGTTAGCCCGCTGTTAGCCCGCTGTTAGCCTGCTGTTAGCCTGCTCACCGTGCCCCCCCCCCCAGGCCAAGCCCAGCCGGCTCCACTGCTCCCACTGTGACGAGACGTACAGCGTGCCGCAGAACGGCGTCATCAAGCTGTACAAGGAGCTGCGCTGCCCCCTGGACGACTTCGAGCTGGTGCTCTGGACCTCCGGGGCACGCGGCAAGAGCTACCCGCTGTGCCCCTACTGCTCCAGCAACCCCCCCTTCAGGGACATGAAGAAAGGTATAAGATGCACTGTAGTACACTATGATACACTGTAGTACACTAAGATACACTGTAGTACACTATGATACACTGTAGTACACTATGATGCACTGTAGTACACTATGATACACTGTAGTACACTATGATACACTGTAGTACACTATGATACACTGTAGTACACTATGATACACTGTAGTACACTAAGATACACTGTAGTACACTAAGATACACTGTAGTACACTAAGATACACTGTAGTACACTAAGATACACTGTAGTACACTAAGATACACTGTAGTACACTATGATATACTGTAGTACACTAAGATACACTGTAGTTCACTATGATGCACTGTAGTACACTAAGATACACTGTAGTACACTATGATGCACTGTAGTACACTATGATGCACTGTAGTACACTATGATACACTGTAGTACACTAAGATACACTGTAGTACACTAAGATACACTGTAGTACACTATGATACACTGTAGTACACTAAGATACACTGTAGTACACTATGATACACTGTAGTACACTAAGATACACTGTAGTACACTAAGATACACTGTAGTACACTAAGATACACTGTAGTACACTACGATACACTGTAGTACACTAAGATACACTGTAGTACACTAAGATACACTGTAGTACACTAAGATACACTGTAGTACACTAAGATACACTGTTGTACACTAAGATACACTGTAGTACACTATGATATACTGTAGTACACTATGATATACTGTAGTACACTAAGATACACTGTAGTACACTATGATACACTGTAGTACACTAAGATACACTGTAGAACACTATAAGATACTGTAGTACACTATGTAGATACACTGTAGTACACTAAGATGCACTGTAGTACACTATGATACACTGTAGTACACTATGATACACTGTAGTACACTAAGATACACTGTAGAACACTATAAGATACTGTAGTACACTAAGATACACTGTAGTACACCATGATACAAAAAAAAAAAAAAAAAGTTTGAACGTTAGTTGCCGCACTCGAATGTTCTCCTTTTTAAAAAATTCGAATTATATTCGAATAGCGAAGTTCGTTTTGACAGCCCTACTGTACACTGTGTATAGTGTGTACTGTACACTGTGTATAGTGTGTACTGTACACTGTGTATAGTGTGTAGTACACTGTGTACAGTGTGTAGTACACTGTGTATAGTGTGTACTGTACACTGTGTACAGTGTGTACTGTACACTGTGTATAGTGTGTAGTACACTGTGTATAGTGTGTAGTACACTGTGTATAGTGTGTACAGTACACTGTGTATAGTGTGTAGTACACTGTGTACAGTGGGTACTGTACACTGTGTATAGTGTGTAGTACACTGTGTATAGTGTGGAGTACACTGTGTATAGTGTGGAGTACACTGTGTATAGTGTGTAGTACACTGTGTACTGTACAGTGTACAGTGTGTAGTACACTGTGTATAGTGTGTAGTACACTGTGTATAGTGTGTAGTACACTGTGTACAGTGTGTACTGTACACTGTGTATAGTGTGTAGTACACAGTGTACAGTGTGTACTGTACACTGTGTATAGTGTGTAGTACACTGTGTATAGTGTGTAGTACACAGTGTACAGTGTGTGTAGTACACTGTGTATAGTGTGTAGTACACTGTGTATAGTGTGTACTGTACACTGTTTACAGTGTGTACTGTACACTGTGTACAGTGTGTACTGTACAGTGTGTACTGTACAGTGTACAGTGTGTACTGTACACTGTGTACAGTGTGTACTGTACACTGTGTACAGTGTGTAGTACACTGTGTATAGTGTGTAGTACACTGTGTAAAGTGTGTACTGTACAGTGTAGTGTGTAGTACACTGTGTACAGTGTGTACTGTACACTGTGGTACACTGTGTACAGTGTGTAGTACACTGTACAGTGTGTACTGTACAGTGTGTATTACACTGTGTACAGTGTGTACTGTACACTGTGATACACTGTGTACAGTGTGTAGTACACTGTGTGCAGTGTGTACTGTACAGTGTACAGTGTGTAGTACAGTGTGTACTGTACACTGTGGTACACTGTGGTATCCCCTCTGTAATGCGCTCTCTGTGGGTGGTGTCCCTCCCCAGGGGTGGGCTGTAACCAGTGCACCCACCCGTCCTGCCAACACTCGTTGGTGTCGCTGGGCATCGGCCAGTGTGTGGAGTGTGAGGGGGGGGTGCTGGTGCTGGACCCCACCTCCGCCCCCAAGTGGAGGATGGCCTGCAACAGCTGCAACGTCTTGGTGCACTTCTTCGAGCACGCCCACCGGGTGCAGGTAGGACACGCCCACTGGTGCAGGTAGACACGCCCCCACCGCCCAGCTTCAGCCGGAGGGCTGACCGCTGGGCCGCCCACACTGTAAGCCCCGCCCACACTGTAAGCCCCGCCCTAACCGACAGAACGGGTACAGGCCCACACTGTAAGCCCCGCCCACACTGTAAGCCCCGCCCACACTGTAAGCCCGGCCCTAACGAGCAGCTTGTGTGACAACTCCATTTATCTTGATGTGCTCAAGGGGGTTCACGACGTTCATTACTCAACGATGCTTTTGGGAAACGCTGTGAAAACTGGACGATGCTCGTAAGACGAACTTCACAAACCCATAGGCTAACGATGCTTTTGGGAGACTGGGCCCAGGCCATTAACAAACTGGTAGGGGCTCAATAACAAACTGGTAGGGGCTCACAAACAAACTGGTAGAGGCTCACTAACAAACTGGTAGAGGCTCAATAACAAACTGGTAGAGGCTCAATAACAAACTGGTAGAGGCTCAATAACAAACTGGTAGAGGCTCACTAACAAACTGGTAGGGGCTCACAAACAAACTGGTAGGGGCTCACTAACAAACTGGTAGGGGCTCAATAACAAACTGGTAGAGGCTCACTAACAAACTGGTAGGGGCTCAATAACAAACTGGTAGGGGCTCAATAACAAACTGGTAGGGGCTCAATAACAAACTGGTAGGGGCTCAATAACAAACTGGTAGGGGCTCAATAACAAACTGGTAGGGGCTCAATAACAAACTGGTAGAGGCCCAAACAGGACAGGTAAAACAGAACACACACATACTGGAGAACACAACGCAGGCAATGGCCGCAGTAGCAGATTCAAAATGTATTTACATCTCTATTGATGGGGCTCTCTCTCTGTGTTACATTATTATCGATGTATTTATCAACACCAGGTGGCGCCAGAGAGCTGCGACGCCTGCGAGGCGTCCCTGGTTGCAGTGGACTTCAACAAGACGCGCTCGCCGCTCCCGGCGGGGGAGACGCAGCACACGGGCTGCGTGTTCTGCGACCCGCTGTTCCAGGACCTGGTGGAGCTGAAGCACGCCACCATGAGGCACCCCATGCACCGCGGGGGGGCGCGGCGGGGGCGGGGGCGGGGGCGCAGGGGGAACCCCAAGAAGCCCAAGGACAAGATGGCGGCCCTGGCGGCCTACTTTGTTTGACGCTTTCGGTTTACCCTCCCTCGTTTATAATGAGGGACTTGTTTTTTGGAACTACACTTGTCACACTTTTTGTACACGTTTGTTTAATACAAAAGACGACCCTGTGTCTGTATTTACTTTAAATGCTAATTAGTTTGTTAATTAGCGTTAATGATGAAACGCTCCCTAGAGGCTGTGCGGCTGTGAAGGTCTGATAAAGTCATCAGTCTCTGATGCTGTCTGCTTTATTATCAAGGGAGGGACGCGCGCGCGCACACACACGCACACACACACAGCCTGAACAGGGTATCCTCACCCTGACGCACCCCAACAAAACGTCCGTTATGATTGTTGAGGATGATGAGGCATCTGGAACACACCATATAGCCTTATATGAAATCCAAGGAAAAAGAAAGCGACACAATAAAAGAGCAACAATGTAGGACGTCAAAGAAAGACAACTTTTGGGCAAAGTTTTCTTCAATAAACGAAGCTTTCGACGTTGTACAGAAATACCTCGTGGGTACTGCGTTAGTTTGTTAATATCACCCTGCCGCCTCGTGGTTAATCAGGGTAGGTGTTTCATATGATGAGGGGTTATCCTGAAGCGGCCAGCAGGGGCATCCACGTCCTCCAAACTACCGAAGAAGAAGAAGACAACTAACATGAACAACGTGAAGAAGTCCCAGGCTCCTGCTGCTACCGAACTGTTCTAGGGGCCCCTGCTGGGATCGGTTCGGGTTCGGGCCGACAGGAAGAGGAAGCGCGCCGCCGCCGGGCCACTGGGTGTTTCCTCTCCGCGGACACGCGCTGGACCGCAGACCGACGGAGGCTGAAGGTACGAACGCAACTTCTTATCGTCAATCCTCCCATTGTTTCAGTCCATGTTTTTGCTTTACTTCATAGTTTTGTTATTTAGAAACTCTTCGTTTGAAGGGAAGATTTTAGATTGGCTTCAAACTGGAAGCCTTGGCCAGAGACGCAGTGTGTCAGTTTATTGATGTGCAATAATGATAATATGATTAATAATATAATATTGCGTCTCTTGTTGGGTTTTCCAGTGAAACGTTTTGTACATTTGGCTTCAAATCGATCTTTATTTAATGATGTAGTTCTACAATTCTCCACATAGCACAACGACGCTCCGGCCTCAATTAGAACTTGTACATTTTAGCAAATATCACTATTATTACCATGATGACTACTATATATCAATAGTCATACATACATGCAGTACATACTTTATTTGCAATCAAGTGTTCCTGTTCAACACGTACAGTGCGTGCGTGTTTAACTTGTACATACATGTAGTGCATACCTGTTACGCTGTTCAAAACGGTGTACAGTGAGTGATTCAAAGCATACAGTGTATGACCGTTTTACTAATACAGTGCTTATCTGTTCAACATGTGCATGCATCCAATACATACCTTTACCAGTTCAACCAGTACAGCTGATACTGGCCCCACACCACAGTGCGTGTGTACCAGTTCAACCAGTACAGCTGATACTGGCTCCACACCACAGTGAGTGTGTACCAGTTCAACCAGTACAGCTGATACTGGCTCCACACCACAGTGAGTGTGTACCAGTTCAACCAGTACAGCTGATACTGGCTCCACAGTGCGTGTGTACCAGTTCAACCAGTACAGCTGATACTGGCCAGTGGCCCCACACCACAGTGCGTGTGTACCAGTTCAACCAGTACAGCTGATACTGGCCCCACAGTGCGGGCTGCGGGCCACGCGGTCCAGCGCTGCAGGACGCTACGTGGTGATTGGTCCACGGTGTCCCTGACCGCCCGCCCTCTGCAGGGAGCAGGATGGCAGAGCCGGACGTGAGGAGCTTCCTGCGGAGGTTGGGGGAGGACTTCCCATCGGCCCTCGGCCCCGAGGACCCCCTCCCCCTCAGACCCCTGAGCCGGGGGGCCGTCGGCCTGGAGGAGCTGCAAGGGGAGAGCCTGGAGCTGGGCCTGCGCCTGCTAGGCACCTGGTGGGTACCCTGCCTCCCACTGCCCCCCACTGCCTCCCACTGGCTCCCACTGGCTCCCACTGGCTACCACTGCCACTCACTGGCTCCCACTGCCACCCACTGCCACCCACTGGCTCCCACTGGCTCCCACTGCCCCCCACTGCCTCCCACTGCCCCCCACTGCCCCCCACTGCCTCCCACTGCCTCCCACTGGCTCCCACTGCCTCCCACTGCCTCCCACTGGCTCCCACTGGCTCCCACTGCCACCCACTGGCTCCCACTGGCTCCCACTGCCTCCCACTGCCCCCCACTGCCCCCGACTGGCTCCCACTGCCTCCCACTGCCTCCCACTGCCCCCCACTGGCTCCCACTGCCCCCCACTGCCTCCCACTGCACCTAGACCTCTATAAACCTCATTTACCATGGCCTCCCGGGTAAAGTCACTAATGACACTCACTTTTAATTACAAAGTTGTCATCGATCTCTGAACACCAGCCTGCAAGCTCAGATTTATTTTTTGGTCTTTAAGTTCGGCCTTTTTCCCCTCAGATAGGATGAACCCCTACCTACATCCTGAGAGCAGACATGACTTAACCCCACATCCTGTCAGTATGACCTCATTTCCTGTCCGTGAGGTCACCATTGTTTTCCCCTGCATGAGGGCTAGATCGTTCCTCCTCACCGTTTAGAAGCCCTCATCTAGAAGCCTGTTTCTATATTTGTGTGTTTGTGTGTCTCTTTATTGTGCGTGAGTGCTGTCAAATGTACTTATCGTGTGTGTGTGTGTGTGTGTGTGTGTGTGTGTGTGTGTGTGTGTGTGTGTGTGTGTGTGTGTGTGTGTGTGTGTGTGTGTGTGTGTGTGTGTGTGTGTGTGTGTGTTAGGTCCACCCCACCAGCTCTGTCTGCCCTCCTCTGCCAGGCTGCGGTGGCCAAGGTTCTCCAGAGTGACCTTTCACCTTTCCACTGCCCCCCCCAGACCCTCGCCAACCAGGAGCAGGAGGTGGACCAGGACCCGGTTCAGTGTGAGTGGAGAGAAAGAGAGAGAGAGAGGGAGAGGAGAGGGGGGGGGAAGAGAGAGAGAGAGAGGGAGAGGGAGGGAGGGAGACCCCTAGAACTAGACCTACGCTACTCAAGACTGCCTTATCATTTGGCTCCTCCCCTCCGGCCCAGTGCTCCAATCAGATCCCTTCCAGCGGTTCTTCCTCAACACTCTGCGGGAGGTGGGCGTGGCCTGGCACCGGACTCCTCCCACCCCCCCCCCGAGCCCCACCTCCTTCGTGCCGCTCTGCTCCGTCCACGCCATCAGGAACGCCCGCAGGAAGATGGAGGACCGCCACGTGGCGCTGGAGCACTTCAGCACGCTGTTCAACCTCCAGGTACACACACACACACACACACACACACACACACACACACACACACACACACACACAGACACACACACACACACACACACACACACACACACACAGAGACACACACACACACACACAGAGACACACACACACACAGAGACACACACACACAGAGACACACACACAGACACAGATACACACACACACAGACACACACACGCACACACAGACACAGAGACACACACACAGACACAGAGACACACACACAGACACAGAGACACACACACTGAGACACACACACACAGACAAACACTGAGACACACACACAGACGCACACACACACATAGACTCGCACACACAGACACGCACACACACACACACAGACACGCACACACACAGACAGAGACACACACGGACACAGAGATACACACACAGACGCACACACAGAGACACACACACACAGACACACACACACACACACACAGACACACACACACACACACACACACACACACACACACACACACAGAGACACACACACACACAGAGACACACACACACACAGAGACACACACACACAGATACACACACACACACACAGACACAGAGACACACACACAGACACAGAGACACACACACTGAGACACACACACACAGACAAACACTGAGACACACACACAGACGCACACACACACATAGACTCACACACACAGACACGCACACACACAGACAGAGACACACACGGACACAGAGATACACACACAGACGCACACACAGAGACACACACAGACACACACACAAAGGGTTTCTATATGTCTATCTACATTTACCTCTGTAATGTAAGGTACCTATATCTCTATCTCTCTATATCTACATCCCTCTGTAATGTAAGGTATCTATATCTCGATCTATATCAATACCTCTGTAATGTAAGGTCCTATATCTCTATCTATATCTCTCTGTAATGTAAGGTCCTATATCTCTAGCTATATCTCTCTGCAATGTAAGGTCCTATATCTCTGGCTACATCTCTCTGTAATGTAAGGTCCTATATCTCTATCTATATCTATACCTCTGTAATGTAAGGTCCTATATCTCCATCTATCTCTACATCTCTCTGTATTGTAAGGTCCTATATCTAACTATATCTATACCTCTGTAATGTAAGGTTCTATATCTCTATCTATACCTCTGTAATGTAAGGTCCTATGTCTCCATCTATCTCTACATCTCTCTTTGATGTAGGGTCCTATATCTCTATCTCTCTACATCTCTCTGTGATGTAAGGTCCTATATCTCCATCTATCTCTACATCTCTCTGTAATGTAAGGTCCTATATCTCCATCTACCTCTACATCTCTGTAATGTAAGGTTCTATATCTCCATCTATCTCTACATCTCTGTGATGTAAGGTCCTATATCTCCATCTATCTCTACATCTCTGTAATGTAAGGTCCTATATCTCCATCTATCTCTACATCTCTCTGTGATGTAAGGTCCTATATCTCTATCTATCTCTACATCTCTCTGTAATGTAAGGTCCTATATCTATCTCTACATCTCTCTGTAATGTAAGGTTCTATATCTCCATCTATCTCTACATCTCTCTGTAACCGACCCTGTCGCTGCTGCTCAGGACGGGGTACAGCGCCGCTACTACGGCGTGTTCGACGGCCACGGGGGCGTCGACGCCGCCGTCTTTGCCGCCGCCCACCTGCAGGTCCTCCTCAGCCAGGAGGCGGAGCTACGGAGCGCCGCCGCCGCCGCCTTCAGACACGCCTTCCAGCTCACCGACCAGATGTTCAGAGACAAGGCCGGCCGCGAGGTGGGCTGCTGCTCTACACTGCTCCTTGTTCACACATCTGTACATACCTGCAAACTAGTCGCCGTTCGGCGAAATTCGCCGTTTTTCAACTCAAAATAGGTCATTTACGTGAATCGTGGAGATCCGAAGAGTTTTATTTTAAGGGGGGGGGGGGAGGGGGACTGACCGACCAGCCAACCAACCATCGACTGCATAATAACCGACTGTATAATGAGCGAGAAACAAGTTCCCTATCTTCACAAAAAAAAAGATCTTTGGACAAATGACTCGCGTTCGACGACCACCAATCATAATCAAGATAAACCACAGCGCGCGTCCGCCCCCCCCCCCCCCCCCCATCATTCCAGTCTTGAGTGGACTGCTCAGTCGTCAGCGACAGATACAAGTTTTAGTCTAGTAATCTGACAAAAAAATGTATGCTGTATAATTTTAACGTTGCTTAAGTAAATGATTAGCTAGACCAGTTCTACGTCACCCAGTTAATGCGAAAATAATACGTTGGTGAAGAATAAATCTTATCACAGCATCCGATTTATCTGATATTACTGGCGGCTATGTCATTGTGGTCGGATATCAGAGGGATGAAAGCGAACACGTAATGAAAAGTTCCCATCCGTGTGGTGATGAGTTTGATGAGTTTGATAATATTGTAATGACCACGGAAGAGGCAGTGAATGAAGTATTGATTAGACAGAGCTTTATTAGATAGGCCTACCTAAACCGTTGGAACACACAAGACCGGAAACCATAGCAACGCCGGTAAACAAACCCCGAGAAGCCCAATCCCTAGGAGTGCTCCCCGCGCTACGGCCATCCGGAGGCGCACAGAGCTTTTGGCCGTGATATTATATACAATTATATTATATATAGAGCTCCGGGAGTCGCAAACGGCAACAATCACTTTCTCCTCCATGCTGCAGTTCATCCCGGACTGCACTGCACCGAGTTTGACGGTTGAACGCTGATTGGCTGTTGCGTTACACATGTCACTCAGTGGCCACGCTGTTGAACGCCGATTGGTTGTCATCACGCGAAATTCGCGTCAAAGTTGAAATATTTCAACTCGAGCGAATTTGTCACGCCACAAATCATCGTGAACGTGCTCGCCTGTGCACGGCGAAAGTGTGGCGTGACAAATCAAAATTTGTCACCGGTTTGCCGACAAAGTTTGTTTGGCTGCCAGCCATCTACCAGTGCTGCTAGTAATAGGGCAGAGGTGGTGGAGAACGATAGTGTGGCCCGAAAGAGGCACATTGCCAAGCAGAGAAAACGGGCCCTTGAAAGGCTTGTCCAGGCCAAAAGGATGACAAAATGAAATTAATATTATGTTGATATATTGCCAAATTTGGCCAATGGGATTTACTGTTTACCTGTCCTATATGTTCATGTGTGGTATAGCGCCCCCATTTGGCAGCAGAAATAATGGCTATAGTGGATAGACCTTTTCACATATAAAATGTTCTTAACTGACCAGTTTATGGGTTATAAATGTGCAATTTTTACCATAAGAAAATGTTATCTTTTCCCTTTATTTTCTCAGGAGTACACCAGAATGCTTAATTTACATGTTAAAATAGCTAAATTTGGCTGGGGGGGGTGCCCCCAGCCCCCCCACAACAATTTAGTTTGTCACCTTTTTCAACCCAAATGAGTTTGCAGGTACGTCTGTAGACCTATGTATGGAGAGAGAGAGGGGAACGATGGAGGACCCTACCGCATACTAGAGCCGAACATGAAGGCCTCCTGGTTTCTGTGGTGGTCTGGTCTCTGTGGTGGTCTCTGGTTCCTCCTGGGCTCTGGTTCCTCCTGGTCTCTGGTTCCTCCTGGTCTCTCTCTGGTTCCTCCTGGGCTCTGGTTCCTCCTGGGCTCTGGTTCCTCCTGGTCTCTGGCTCCTCCTGGTCTCTGTGGTGGTCTGGTTCCTCCTGGTGTCTGGTTCCTCCTGGGCTCTGGTTCCTCCTGGTCTCTGTGGTGGTCTCTGGTTCCTCCTGGTCTCTGGTTCCTCCTGGTCTCTCTGGTTCCTCCTGGTCTCTCTCTGGTTCCTCCTGGTCTCTCTCTGGTTCCTCCTGGTCTCTCTGGTTCCTCCTGGTCTCTCTCTGGTTCCTCCTGGTCTCTGGTTCCTCCTGGTCTCTGTGGTGGTCTGTTCCTGATGGTCTCTGGTTCCTCCTGGTCTCTGGTTCCTCCTGGGCTCTGGTTCCTCCTGGGCTCTGGTTCCTCCTGGTCTCTGTGGTGGTCTGGTTCCTCCTGGTCTCTGGTTCCTCCTGGTCTCTGGTTCCTCCTGGTCTCTGGTTCCTCCTGGTCTCTGTGCTGGTCTGTTCCTGATGGTTCTTGATGTTCCTAACATTCCCGTCGTTCCGCTCTGGTCCCCAGCGGCTCCGGAGCGGCAGCACGGGGGTGGCGGTGCTGATCCAGGACCAGGACCTGACCCTGGCCTGGCTGGGGGACTCCCAGGCCCTGCTGGTCACCCAGGGCCACGTGGTGCCCCTCATGGAGCCCCACAAGCCAGAGAGAGAGGTGCGCTCAGACCGGCTCTCTGCTACTGGGTTCTACTGTAGTCTACTGGGTTCTACTGTGGTCTACTGGGTTCTACTGTCGTCTACTGGGTTCTACTGGGTTCTACTGTCGTCTACTGGGTTCTACTGTCGTCTACTGGGTTCTACTGGAGTCTACTGGGTTCTACTGTGGTCTGCTGGGTTCTACTGTGGTCTACTGGAGTCTACTGTCGTCTACTGGGTTCTACTGTCGTCTACTGGGTTCTACTGGGTTCTACTGTCGTCTACTGGGTTCTACTGGGTTCTACTGGGTTCTACTGTCGTCTACTGGGTTCTACTGGAGTCTACTGGGTTCTACTGTCGTCTACTGGGTTCTACTGTCGTCTACTGGAGTCTACTGGGTTCTACTATCGTCTACTGGGTTCTACTGTGTTCTACTGTGTTCTACTGGGTTCTACTGGGTTCTGCTGTAGTCTACTGGGTTCTACTGTCGTCTACTGGAGTCTACTGTAGTCTACTGGGTTCTACTGGAGTCTAATGAGTTATACTATGTTCTACTGAATTATACTGGGTTCTACTCTATTCTACTGTAGTTTACTGTATTGTACTATGTTCTACTGTAGTCTACTGAATTATACTGTATTCTACTGTAGTCTACTGTACTCTAAGCTATTCTACTGCAGTCTACTGCACTGGATCAATGTGGGGGGGTCAGTGTGGGGGGGGTCAGTGTGGGGGGGTCAGTGTGGAGGGGTCTGAGGTCAGTGTGGTGGGGTCTGAGGTCAGTGTGGGGGGGTCAGTGTGGGGGGGTCTGAGATCACTGGGGGCGTCAGTGTGGGGGGGTCTGAGGTCAGTGTGGGGGGGGTCTGAGGTCACTGCGGGGGCGTCAGTGTGGGGTCTGTGTGGGGGGGCGTCAGTGTGGGGGGGGTCAGTGTGGGGGGTCTGAGGTCACTGCGGGGGCGTCAGTGTGGGGTCTGTGTGGGGGGGCGTCAGTGTGGGGGGGCGTCAGTGTGGGGGGGGGTCAGTGTGGGGGGTCTGAGGTCACTGCGGGGGCGTCAGTGTGGGGGGGGCGTCAGTGTGGGGGGGGTCAGTGTGGGGGGGTCAGTGTGGGGGGGTCTGTGTGATAACCTGTTCTCCGCCCCCCCCCAGGATGAGCGGCGGCGCGTTGAGGAGCTGGGGGGCTGCGTGACCTTCAGCGGTTGCTGGAGGGTCAACGGCACCTACGCCGTGTCCCGGGCCATAGGTCAGTCTGGGGGGGGGGGGGGGGGGGGGGGGGTCAGAGGTCAGTCTGGGGGGGGGTCAGAGGTCAGTCTGGAGGGGGGGGGTTCAGAGGTCAGTCTGGGGGGGGGGGCGGGGTTAGTCTGGAGGTGGGGGGTCAGAGGTCAGTCTGGGGGGGGGGGTAGGTCAGTCTGGGGGGGGTCAGAGGTCAGTCTGGAGGGGGGGGGTTCAGAGGTCAGTCTGGGGGGGGGCCGGGGCAGTCTGGAGGGGGGGGGGGGGTCAGAGGTCAGTCTGGGGGGGGGGGCGGGGTCAGTCTGGGGGGGGGTCAGAGGTCAGTCTGGAGGGGGGGTCAGAGGTCAGACTGGGTGGGGGGTCAGAGGTCAGTCTTGGGGGGGGGGGAGCAGGAGGTCAGTCTGGGGGGGGCGGGGGGCTATAGGTCAGACTGGGTAGTGGGTCAGAGGTCAGTCTTTG